>NC_134354.1:718379524-718562024 GCF_048569485.1 Anomaloglossus baeobatrachus
AGATTGGACGGCGCGGGACCCTGACCCAGGATTACTGCGGAGGGGGGCTTCTTTATTTCAATAAAGATGGAGTCACTAATTGTGTTGTGTTTTATTTCTAATAAAAATATTTTTCTGTGTGTTGTGTTTTTTTTTTATCTTTACTAGAAATTCATGGTGGCCATGTCTAATATTGGCGTGACACCATGAATTTCGGGCTTAGGGCTAGCTGATAATATACAGCTAACCCTAACTCCATTATTACCTAGCTAGCCACCCGTCACCAGGGCAGCCGGAAGAGTTGGATACAGCGCCAGAAGATGGCGCTTCTATGAAAGCGCCATTTTCTGGGGTGTCTGCGGGACTGCAATTCACAGCGGGGGTGCCCAGAAAGCATGGGCACCCTGCACTGTGGATTCCAATCCCCAGCTGCCTAGTTGTACCCGGCTGGACTCAAAAATTGGGCGAAGCCCACGTCATTTTTTTTTTAAATTATTTCATGAAATTCATGAAATAATTTAAAAAAAAAGGGCTTCCCTATATTTTTGGTTTCCAGCTGGGTACAAATAGGCAGCTGGGGGTTGGGGGCAGCCCGTACCTGCCTGCTGTACCCGGCTAGCATACAAAAATATGGCGAAGCCCATGTCATTTTTTTTTTGGGGGGGGGCAAAGAAATCCTGCATACAGTCCTGGAAGGAGGATGCTGAGCCTTGTAGTTCGACAGCTGCTGTCTGCTCTCCTGCATACACTATTGGATGGAGGATGCTGAGACTTGTAGTTCTGCAGCTGTCTGCTCTTCTGCATACACTAGTGGAGAATGAAGAACACATTGAAGAAGGAAATGACATCAGACCTTTTTTTTTTTGTTCACTGATAAAAAACGCATAAAGACGCAGTGAGCAAAAACGCAGCAAAACGCAGCAAAAAAACGCACCAAATCGCGGCAAAACGCGTGCGTTTTTGCCGCATTTTTTCGACGCAGGTGCGTTTTTGTGCGTTTTTCGCGGCCAAAAACGCACAAAAACGCAGCGTCAAAAAAAAACGCAGCGTGTGCACATAGCCTAATGGAGGTGGACCATGCAGGTGCTGAACTTCCTGCCTGCCTGGCAAACTTTGTCCCAACTCCCAGGCTACTGCTGCTGAATCTACTGATGTGTCAAGCCAACCTTTTCTACATAATATGATGCTGCTAACTTTTTTCTTTTTTTTGGAAGGGATAGAGGGGTAATTTGTAATTTTGCTATAGGGCAATCATTTCTATTTATGCTACTTGTAAACAATGACAAAATTGCTGTCGCCTACCCCTCCCTAAAAATAAACCCTAAATAACTCCATATATTTTCTGTATCCAAAATAATTCTATATATATTTACAGTACAGACCAAAAGTTAGGACACACCTTCTCATCTCTAGAACAACTGTTAAGAGGAGACTTTGTGCAGCAGGCCTTCATGGTAAAATAGCTGCTAGGAAACCACTGCTAAGGACAGGCAACAAGCAAAAGAGACTTGTTTGGGCTAAAGAACACAAGGAATGAACATTAGACCAGTGGAAATCTGTGCTTTGATCTGATGAGTCCAAATTTGAGATCTTTGGATCCAACCACCATGTCTTTGTAGAAAAGGTGAACGGATGAACTCTACATGGCTGGTTCCCACCGTGAAGCATGGAGGAGGAGGTGTGTTGGTGTGGGGGTGCTCTGCTGGTGACACTGTTGGGGATTTATTCAAAATTGAAGGCATACTGAACCAGCATGGCTACCATAGCATCTTGCAGCAGCATGCTATTCCATCCGGTATGCGTTTAGTTGGACCATAATTTATTTTTTAACAGGACAATGACCCCAAACACACCTCCAGGCTGTGTAAGAGCTATTTGACCAAGAAGGAGAGTGATGGGGTGCTACGCCAGATGACCTGGTCTCCACAGTCACCAGACCTGAACCCAATCGAGATGGTTTGGGGTGAGCTGGACCACAGAGTGAAGGCAAAAGGGCCAACAAGTGCTAAGCATCTCTGGGAACTCCTTCAAGACTGTTGGAAAACCATTTCCGGTGACTACCTCTTGAAGCTCGTCAAGAGAATGCCAAGTGTGTGCAAAGTAGTAATGAAAGAAAAAGGTGGCTACTTTGAATAACTTAGACTATAAGATATATTTTCAGTTGTTTCACACTTTTTTAAGTATTTCATTCCACATGTTTTAATTCATAGTTTTGATGCCTTCAATGTGAATCTACAATTTTCAGGGTCCTGAAAATAAAGAAAACTCTTTGAATGCGAAGGTGTGTCCACATTTTTGGTCTGTATTGTATAGGTATATATATATATTATATATATATATATATATATACACAGTTAGGTCCAGAAATATTTGGACAGTGACACAAGTTTTGTTATTTTAGCTGTTTACAAAAACATGTTCAGAAATACAATTATATATATAATTTGGGCTGAAAGTGCACACTCCCAGCTGCAGTATGAGAGCTTTCACATCCAAATCGGAGAAAGGGTTTAGGAATCATAGCTCTGTAATGCATAGCCTCCTCTTTTTCAAGGGACCAAAAGTAATTGGACAAGGGACTCTAAGGGCTGCAATTAACTCTGAAGGCATCAGAGAGATAGCCGACATGCTTGGAGTAGCAAAATCAACAGTCGGGTACATTCTGAGAAAAAAGGAATTGACTGGTGAGCTTGGGAACTCAAAAATGCCTGGGCGTCCACGGATGACAACAGTGGTGGATGATCGCCGCATACTTTCTTTGGTGAAGAAGAACCCGTTCACAACATCAACTGAAGTCCAGAACACTCTCAGTGAAGTAGGTGTATCTGTCTCTAAGTCAACAGTAAAGAGAAGACTCCATGAAAGTAAATACAAAGGGTTCACATCTAGATGCAAACCATTCATCAATTCCAAAAATAGACAGGCCAGAGTTAAATTTGCTGAAAAACACCTCATGAAGCCAGCTCAGTTCTGGAAAAGTATTCTATGGACAGATGAGGCAAAGATCAACCTGTACCAGAATGATGGGAAGAAAAAAGTTTGGAGAAGAAAGGGAACGGCACATGATCCAAGGCACACCACATCCTCTGTAAAACATGGTGGAGGCAACGTGATGGCATGGGCATGCATGGCTTTCAATGGCACTGGGTCACTTGTGTTTATTGATGACATAACAGCAGACAAGAGTAGCCGGATGAATTCTGAAGTGTATGGGGATATACTTTCAGCCCAGATTCAGCCAAATGCCGCAAAGTTGATCGGACGGCGCTTCATGGTACAGATGGACAATGACCCCCAAGCATACAGCCAAAGCTACCCAGGAGTTCATGAGTGCAAAAAAGTGGAATATTCTGCAATGGCCAAGTCAATCACCAGATCTTAACCCAATTGAGCATGCATTTCACTTGCTCAAATCCAGACTTAAGACGGAAAGACCCACAAACAAGCAAGACCTGAAGGCTGAGGCTGTAAAGGCCTGGAAAAGCATTAAGGAGGAAACCCAGCGTTTGGTGATGTCCATGGGTTCCAGACTTAAGGCAGTGATTGCCTCCAAAGGATTCGCAACAAAATATTGAAAATAAAAATATTTTGTTTGGGTTTGGTTTATTTGTCCAAATACTTTTGACCTCCTAAAATGTGGAGTGTTTGTAAAGAAATGTGTACAATTCCTACAATTTCTATCAGATATTTTTGTTCAAACCTTCAAATTAAACGTTACAATCTGCACTTGAATTCTGTTGTAGAGATTTCATTTCAAATCCAATGTGGTGGCATGCAGAGCCCAACTCGCGAAAATTGTGTCACTGTCCAAATATTTCTGGACCTAACTGTATATACTAGCTGTACTACCCGACTTTGCCCAGGTTAATAACTGCTGTTAACAAAATAGAATGTATTAACAAAAATGTATTCTGCACACAAAACAAATAGATATAAATGTAATTATACTGTCTGTCTCCCCCTTTGTATATATCTCTCTGTCTCTCTCTCTCTTTGTCTGTCTGTCTCTTTCCCTGTCTGCCTCTGTCTGTTTCTCTTTCTCAGTCTGTCTCAATCTCTTTCCCTGTCTGTCTATCTATCTCTTTCCCTGTCTGTCTATCTCTGTCACTTTCCCTGTCTGTCTCTTTCTCTGTCAGTCTCTTTCCCTCTGTCTCTTTACCTGTCTTTGTCTGTCTCTTACCCTGCCTGTCTCTTTCCCTCTTTCCCTGTCTGTTTCCCTGTGTCTGTCTCTTTGTCTCTTTACCTGTCTCTCTCTTTCCCTGTCTGTCTCTTTCCCTGTCAGTCTGTCTCTTTGTCTGTGTCTTTGTGTCTGTCTCTTACCCTGTCTATGTCTGTTTCTTACCCTGTCTGTGTCTGCCTCTTTCCCTTTCTGTGTCTGTCTCTTTCCCTGGCTGCATTGTGACATGCCAACATTCCATTTAAGGGCGTGGCTGCACATTCTTCTGAAGTTCTGGCTGCACTGTGGCTCCCAGCTCCATTCGCTTTAATGGAGGCAGGTTTTTTGGTGAATAACTGTAAAGAGTGGGGTTAAAATTTCCCCTCAAAACATAGCCTATGACGCTCTCGGGATCCAGATGTGTGAGTGTGCAAAATTTTGTGGCTGTAGCTGCAACGGTGCAGATGCCAATCCCGGACATACACACACACACACACACACACACACACACAGCTTTATATATATACCGTGTATATATATATATATTATATAGTTTTTGTAAGTGTAGAGAGGAATAAAAGAAAATTGAAAGGGGTTGTCAGAATTAACTTTTAGTTTGTCAAAGTCTTGCATCCAACTTTTTCCAGTTTCAGCGATTCCTCACCATCAGTGCCCTCGTCTTGGACAGGTTGGAGTTGTGACTTAAGCAATACAATGCATATGACTGATACAGCTAATCACTGGGTTTATTGGTGTGTGCACTCTACATCGATAGAGCCACTGATCCCAGAGATTGGTTGCAATGGTCACAGGAGCTGTAGCCTTCAAGGCACTGCTCCAGCCTACAGCCTGTAGACTACAGCGCTTGTGACTGCTGCAGCCAATTTCTGGGATCAGTGACTCATGTAATCTGCATGAGCAGTACCACTGAGTCCAGTAAGGGCTCATTCAGATGACCGTTCTGTTTGCCCTGTTCAGTTCCTGTTTTTTTGCGGACCTACTGACAAGACCATGTTTTCAATGTCATTTGTGTAGGATCAGATGGCACACAGAAGCACTTCCATGTGCATCAGTTCCTACAAAAAATATCAGCTGCCAGATGTCTGTTCCATTATTATGGAATACGTCCTATTCTGTTCCGCAATTGAGAACCATGACACAATACAAGTAAATGGGTCCGCAAAATACCTGGAAGCTACATGGAAGCACTTCCGTGTGACTTCTGTTGGGTGTCCCTGCAGTCTGTGTCCCGCTACCGCGCCAGCCTTGCAACTGCTCGCACTGCAGTGTATCAGCATCAGCGCGCGCACAGCAGTGCGAAGAGCCGTGGGGATGACAAGCGCTGCCATCAGGAGGTTAGCTCACATGATTACCTGCTGTGAAGTTCGCTGCACTCCTGACGTCAGCATTTGTCACTGACTTCCATTCCCACCGCGTTCTCACATCAAGTCTCGCGGGAGGCCCAAGACTGTCACTAGCGGGGACATCATGTGCAGCTTGTGAATGCGTAGGGCAATGGAAGTCAGTGATGAGCGCTGATGTCAGGAGTGCAGCAGCGTTCATCACCCAGGTAATATACCTAGCTAACCTCATGAAGTCAGCGCTCATCATTCATTACAGTGACCTGGGCTGATCTATTGCTAAGCTCAGGTCACTGCACTGCTCTCTCAGCCAATGGGGAACATTCTCTTGGATCGTCGTGGGTCTACGCCGGACCCGGATTTGTTTTTTCTTTTGAATACATTGGTGAAAGAGGGAATGTGTTGGGGAGTGTTTTTTGAAATAAAAATTTGCTCGTGGTCTATTTTTTTTTTTTTTTTTAATACTGACTAGGTTAGTGATGTCAAGTATCCGATAGATGCCATGACATCACACCCTCTGGGCTTGATGCCAGGTGACATTACACAGCTGGTATCAACCCCATATATTACCCCAATTGCCACCGCACCAGGGCAGTCAGAAGAGCTGGGTAAAGTCCCGGGATCGTCGCATCTAATGGATGCAGCAATTCCGGGTCGGCTGCTGGCTGATATTTTTAGGCTGGGGGGCTCCCAATAACGTTGGTATCCCCAGCCTGAGAATCATATTCCCCAGCTGGGAGGCTTTATCTTGGCTGGGTATCAAAATTGGAGGACCACACGCTGTTTTTTTTAATTATTTATTTTACTGTACTATATAGACCCGCCCACCAGCGGCTGTGATTGGTTGCAGTCAGACAGCTGTCACTCAGCATTGGGGGGGGGGTCATCTGACTGTAACCATTCACAGACGCCGGTGAGCGAGGGAAGTAGTGAATATGTATGAGTCTAATGAGCGACCGGCTCGGGAAAAACAAAGTGCTGCTCTGGGAGCAGTGGGAGCCTCCCCAGTGATTGGAGAGTATGTAGCACTTGCTCCTACCCCTTTGCGCTGGATTCTGTTCTCCATAGACTTTACATGGGGGTGAGCATCTGGCAAGATACCGTGAACAGTACGTAATGCTCCTGTACCACCCCGCTCTCAGCAGCCGAGCTGCTCGGATCCGGCCCTTCTGTGGGTGGCTCGAGGGTCTCCGGACCTGGGGGCCCCACGGTCACTTCAAATGAAAAGGGGTAGTGATGGCTTGGTGGATGTAAATGTACGGGCAGAGCCGTATGGAGTTCGTGACGCCACCCACGGTGTGGGTGATATTGGACACCACCGCTGCAGTTATGGGGCACCCAGGGGAGATGTTGTGCAGCAAGTTGTTAACCCCTCCATGGGCAGGGATGGTGGCCCCGGGACCTGTTGGGGGTTTGGCGATGCAGGGAGATGGGCGACCGCAGGGTGCTGGGGTACTCACTATTAGAAAACACACGAGTCTCTGGTAAACCAAGGTGATTGTTGTCAATGCCCGCAGCTGGCTGCGTTCTAGTTCCCCCACCTGGCTGGTGGTCTCTGTCTTTCTCTTGCACCTGTTTAGAATGGTGGACTGCCTACGCTTGCAACTTCAGGCGTCCGCTCCCGGCTTGTGGTTGCCTAGGAAGCCCTTTGCTCACAGACGCTGGCCCGTGGGATCTCTGAGCCGTGGCGGTGGTCTTTTATCCCCCTCGGTGGGCTGTTGCCTTGAGTCGGGACTTTGGGTGGGACAGGACCTCTAGTCCTGGCCGCAATCAGTTAATTAACTAAGTCTAGTCGCTTCTGGGCCTAGCTTCAGGGTCTGAGTACCCACCTTTGTGCTCCGGTTTCCGAGTCGGTTCCCTGGGTATGTAGCGGTGGGCCACTACCCTGTCCCAGTCCACCTCGGTTCCACCGAGCCGTCTCCCGGCTCCTGCAGATGGAGACCGCCGTCTACCTCCTAGCCAAAGCCACCAGGGCTCCTACCCTGGTACCTGTCAGTTTGCATCAGGCCTCAGACACAGGCGTGACCTCCACTCTCACTGAACTATGAAACTGATCTGACTTTTCCCAGCCCTGGGCTGTTTAAAACTCCTAGGTGGGCATCTTTCAACCACCTGGTTCCGCCCCCTGGTGTGTCCATCAAGCCCTTTGGGGGTGACTAGGGTTTTAAGGGTTGGCTGTGTGTTACCTGTGAGGGAGGGGTGTAATGCGGGGCCCTATCTGTGACTATCTGGCCCAGCCAGGGCGTCACACTCGTTCAGTTTTGTTTTTTTTGCGTTGCACAAAAAAAGATGGAAGTCCCACGGATGACGCACGGACTGTATGCTAAATGCATCCGTGGAAAAATGGTACCGTTTTTTGCGGACCGCAAAAACTAAACTGTTGTGTGAATGTAGCCTAATTGACAGTGGTGGTTATGTGCGCTGTAATTGTGTACTTACCCCTGTAGCTTGAGAATGTAGACTAGTTCAAGAGGAGAAGCCACAATGGATCTGGGGAGACCAACAGCTTAGTCTTTTTTTATTTCATACTTATGTCAGCCTTTGGGCAACAAAAAGTTTATCCCAGACAACCCCATTTAAAGGAAACACTTGCACTTCTCCATTTTGATTACTGATTTGTTTTTTGGGGGGTTACAAATACTGATGTGAAATGCTGACCAAAATACTACTGTGTAGTGTTTAAGAGGTGAGTAATTGAATCACCAGGCCAGAATTTTTAATTCTTCGTATAAAAAAAAACAACTAATTGACATAAAAAAAAGTTGAAAACACTAACACTCTGTTTTTGGTCATCTACAGTTATCCACCATTTTTCAACCATGGAACGACGTGTTCGAGCTATTAAGGAGATGAGTCGGATACTGAAAGTTGGTGGAAAGATGATGATATACGTATGGGCGATGGAACAAAAAAGAAGAAAGTTTGAAAAGCAAGATTTACTCATACCTTGGAACAAAGATCCAGGTATACAAAACCTATCCGACAAGCAACAAAAGTCTCGGAAACCAGACCTCAATACCATCTGTTTGAATAAGCATTTCAACAAGGACCAAGCCACAACAACACTAAGAACTAAGAGTTCTCCATTTCTAGACGATCAATCTTTACCATATCGGAATGAACTTCATTCATCCAGGTTCTTAGCACGCTCTTTAGATTCAGGATTGAATAAAACATCGGTCTCCGGGGTCATAGAGCAAAATTATGGAAGCATATTCCGGAGATTGTATAATCTCTGCATTGATATTAAGAGAGATAGAAATACAGTTTCCTCTAAGCACATTCACTTTGTTAGAAACGTTGGAGATTTTATTTCAAATTATGGGCAAGACCTTGAGAACAATACCAACTCAGACGCAGAAAGGTTGACCTTACCAACCTCAAATGCAACCCATTGGAAGTCTCCAGCCATGAACCTCGACAAAGAAGTAATTAAAGATTTTAATGCAGTTCCTTTACCAGATCTAGGATCAGAATACAGGGAATTAGCTGATCCGAGACTTAACTTTACTATGAATTACACAAATCCTGGTGAAAAGATGAGGAACAGAAGAGACAAATCCCTAATCAGCTGTCACTATGATTATGAAAATGTTTCATCAGAGCATCAGCTTCTGCAAGGTGCAAATAATGGCTGTCTACGTTATTACCACATTTTTAAGCAGGGCGAGCTCAGTGACCTTATAGAACAATGCATTCCCGAGCTTCGTGTTGTGGAGACATTCTTTGATCATTCCAACTGGTGTGTTATTGCTGAAAAGATTCAACTTCCAAAAGTGTAATATGACAAAGTTGATCATTGTTAATGTTCTGTTTATGGTATAGTATTTTAATTATAAGAATTTTATAAACTAATTTTATTTTGCATGTTTTATATTGTAGCTACTGATATTTATTTATTTTTTACTATCTGTTCTTTTAATAAATATCTTCTCCATACAAAAACAAGTACTATGATTGAGAAGGATATGGGCAATGGGCCAAAAAATCTATTATCAGAACTTGATAAGTGCTCAATCTGTTAAACAAGTTTTTATACTTGTCATGAATTTGTTTTGTACAAAGAGATTGTATCAATCCTAGATGAACAGGTCTATGGACTTAGCTATACTACAAAGGATTGTTTACAAAAATTAGCCTTTTACATTTTTTTTCTCTTTTAAGTATATTGTTTTCAACAATATAACAAAGTTTGAATTTTAACAAAATGTTACAACAAATTCAATAGAGAAACAATGGCACTTAAAGTGGTTGTCTGGGTATTCAGTATAATTTATGTATGTACCTAGGCTGCTGAATGCTGAGTTTGTAATTTACAGCCTGTCAGCATTCTGCACCGATGCCTAGCTACCACACTTAGGGGTACTTTGCACACTGCAACATCGGTAACAATGTGTTACCGACGCTGCAGCGATAGTCCCCACCCCCGTCGCAGGTGCGATATCTTGTGATTGCTGCTGTAGCGAACATTATCGCTACGCCAACTTCACATGCACTCACCTGCCCTGCGACGTCGCTCTGGCCAGCGAACCGCCTCCTTACTAAGGGGGCGGGTCGTGCGGCGTCATAGCAACGTCACACGGCAGGCAGCCAATAGAAGCGAAGGGGCGGAGATGAGCGGGACTTAACATCCCGCCCACCTCCTTCCTTTCGCATGGCCGGCCAGGACGCAGGTAGATGTTCCTCGCTCCAGCGGCTTCACACACAGCGATGTGTGCTGCCTGCTGGAACGAGGAACAACATCGTACCGTCGCAGAAGCGGCATTATGGAAATGTCGGACCCTACAACGATCATACGATAACGACGCTTTTGCGCTCGTTAATCGTATGCAAAAGGCTTTACACACTACGATGTCAACAGTGATGCCAGATGTGCGTCACTGAGATATCGTAGTGTGCAAAGTACCCCTTAGTAATATGTCCTGCTCTCTCCTGATGCTGGAGGAGCTGCTCACTCCCGACTGATGTTTTCCTATCTGGAGTCTGGTTGTAACTAATGATAAGCGAACCCTTGGATATTCAGGTTTGAGAAACCAGAATGGACAAAAAAAAAAAAAATTGGGTTCGGCAGCCGAACTTGACCCCAGACAACAACAACAAACCTCATAAAAGTCAATGGGGGTTAGACGTTCTGCCCAGTCAAATGGCTGTGGTAAGAGCTAGGGGCCTACAAATGGAAGTTAAATTCTAGGAAGAACAGGATAGTTATACATACTGTGTTTCCAGGAATATCACATTGCAGTCAGACTTTTTTCTGGTCCTGCTAATTAAGTTTTATCAATATTCACAGATTCCCCCTCCCACCCTCTGTGTCAGTATCTGTGATTGTCTGTTGACTATTATACACGCCCTCACTCTGTCTCCGCGTCTGTGATTGGTTGCAGACAGTTTGCTGTATGGTGGTGTAAAAAGAAAATAATTAAAAAAAAATTACTCAGGCTCCTGCCATATTTTTATAGCCAGCACAGGTAAAACAACAGCTACAGGCTGCAGGCCCCACCTGTGAGCTTTACCATGGCTGGATATCAAACTAGAGGGGATCCTATGGCAGTTTTTAACAAATTATTTCATTTTTCAAAAACAGGCGCCCTATTTTTGATAACCATCCATGGTAAAGCAGACAGATGGGAGCTGTTATTATCAGGATGCAGGAGGCATGGATATGGGCCTCCCAGCCTAAAAATGCCAGCCCGCAGCTGCCCTAAATTGGCACATCATATTAGAAGTGCCAATCCTGACGCTTACCCGGCTCATCCCAATTACCCTGGTGCTGTGGCAATTGGAGTAATATAAGGGGTTAATGACAGCTGTGATTTGTAAAAAAAAAATGACCGCTACCATCAAGCCTTGGATTAGTAATGGGAGGCTTCTATGAGACACCAACATTACTAATCCTGTAAGTAAAAAGAAATAAAAGATAAAAAACAAAAAAAAATCCTTTATTTGAAATAAAATACACACACCCTCTTTGACCCCTTTATTTACCCCCGAAAAACCATTGCAGATCCAACATAATCCTTTGTTTGAGTGTATGTTAACCAATCATGACAATACTTTGAGAAGTTACACCCTGTTGGAAGAAGTGTAAATAAAGGGACTTTATCCACCCACAAGGGGTAATCTTGCTGAGTTGTACACCAGTCTGTTGAGCTCCTTTATTCTTGCCACGACACCATTCATCTGCAACACGTGGCTTGACTCCTTACGTGACAGACCATTGGTTTGCCACAATATTATCACACTATTTAACCCCTAAAGTTAACACCATAAAAATAAATGAAACACAAAGCAAAAAGAAGGGAATTTTGTTTACTTACCGTAAATTCCTTTTCTTCTAGCTCCAATTGGGAGACCCAGACAATTGGGTGTATAGCTACTGCCTCCGGAGGCCACACAAAGTATTACACTTAAAAGTGTAAGGCCCCTCCCCTTCTGGCTATACACCCCCCCGTGGGATCACGGGCTCCTCAGTTTTAGTGCAAAAGCAAGAAGGAGGAAAGCCAATAACTGTTTTAAATACAAATTCAACCCGAGAAACAGCCTCGGAGAACTGAACTGTTCAACATGAACAACATGTGCACCCGAAAAAAACAAACTTCCTAAGAAAACAGGGCGGGTGCTGGGTCTCCCAATTGGAGCTAGAAGAAAAGGAATTTACGGTAAGTAAACAAAATTCCCTTCTTCTTTGTCGCTCCTAATTGGGAGACCCAGACAATTGGGACGTCCAAAAGCAGTCCCTGGGTGGGTAAAAGAATACCTCGTGATAGGGCCGTCAAACAGCCCTTTCCTACAGGTGAGCCACCGCCGCCTGAAGGACTTGTCTACCTAGGCCGGCATCCGCCGAAGCGTAGGTATGCACCTGATAATGCTTGGTAAAAGTGTGCAGACTCGACCAGGTAGCCGCCTGGCACACCTGCTGAGCCGTAGCCTGGTGCCGTAATGCCCAGGACGCACCCACGGCTCTGGTAGAATGGGCCTTCAGCCCTGATGGAATCGGAAGCCCAGCCGAACGGTAGGTGTGAAGAATTGGTTCCTTGATCCACCGCGCAAGGGTGGATTTGGAAGCTTGCGACCCTTTACGCTGACCAGCGACAAGGACAAAGAGTGCATCCGAGCGGCGCAGAGACGCCGTGCGGGAAATGTAGATCCTGAGTGCTCTCACCAGATCCAATAAATGCAAACCCTTTTCAAATTGGTGAACTGGATGCGGACACAGACGGTAAAGTGATATCTTGATTGAGATGAAAAGAAGATACCACCTTGGGAAGAAATTCTGGAATTGGACGCAGAACTACCTTGTCCTGGTGAAACACCAGGAATGGAGATCTGCATGATAACGCCGCCAACTCGGACACTCTCCGAAGAGACGTGACCGCCACTAGAAAGGCCACTTTCTGTGAAAGACGAGAAAGGGAAACCTCCTTCATAGGCTCGAAAGGCGGCTTCTGGAGAGCAATTAGAACCTTGTTCAGGTCCCAGGGCTCCAACGGCCGCTTGTAAGGGGGGACGATATGACAAACCCCTTGCAGGAACGTGCGTACCTGAGGAAGTCGCGCCAGACGTTTCTGAAAAAATACGGATAGCGCGGAGACTTGACCTTTAAGGGAGCCAAGCGACAAACCTTTTTCCAACCCAGACTGCAGGAAGGAAAGAAAAGTAGGCAATGCAAAAGGCCAGGGAGAAACTCCCTGAGCAGAGCACCAAGATAGGAATATCCTCCACGTCCTGTGGTAGATCTTGGCGGAGGATGGCTTCCTAGCCTGTCTCATGGTGGCAACCACTTCATGAGATAAACCTGAGGCCGCTAGGATCCAGGACTCAATGGCCACCCAGTCAGGTTCAGGGCCGCAGAATTCAGATGGAAAAACGGCCCTTGAGACAGCAAGTCTGGACGGTCTGGTAGTGCCCACGGATGGCCTACCGTGAGGTGCCACAGATCCGGGTAGCACGACCTCCTTGGCCAGTCTGGAGCGACGAGAATGGCGCGGCGGCAGTCGGACCTGATTTTGCGGAGCACTCTGGGCAACAATGCCAGAGGTGGGAACACATACGGTAGCCGGAACTGCGACCAATCTTGAACTAAGGCGTCTGCCGCCAGAGCTCGGTGATCGTGAGACCGTGCCATGAAAACCGGGACTTTGTTGTTGTGCCGTGACGCCATCAGGTCGACGTCCGGCATCCCCCAGCGGCGACAGATCTCCTGAAACACGTCCGGGTGAAGGGACCATTCCCCTGCGTCCATGCCCTGGCGACTGAGAAAGTCTGCTTCCCAGTTTTCTACGCCTGGGATGTGGACTGCGGATATGGTGGATGCCGTGTCTTCCACCCACGTCAGAATCCGCCGGACTTCCTGGAAGGCTTGCCGACTGCGTGTTCCCCCTTGGTGGTTGATGTATGCCACCGCTGTGGAGTTGTCCGACTGAATTCGGATCTGCTTGCCTTCCAGCCACTGTTGGAAGGCTTGTAGGGCAAGATAGACTGCTCTGATTTCCAGAACATTGATCTGAAGGGTGGACTCTTTCCGAGTCCACGTACCTTGAGCCCTGTGGTGGAGAAACACTGCTCCCCACCCTGATAGACTCGCATCTGTCGTGACCACCGCCCAGGATGGGGGTAGGAACGACTTTCCTTTTGACAATGAGGTGGGAAGAAGCCACCACCGGAGAGATTCCTTGGCTGCCTGAGAGAGGGAGACCTCCCTGTCGAGGGACGTCGACTTCCCGTCCCATTGGCGGAGAATGTCCCATTGTAATGGACGCAGATGAAACTGCGCAAAAGGAACTGCTTCCATTGCTGCTACCATCTTCCCTAGGAAGTGCATGAGGCGCCTCAAGGGGTGCGACTGGCCCTGCAGGAGAGATTGTACCCCTGTCTGTAGCGAGCACTGTTTGTCCAGTGGAAGTTTCACTATCGCTGAGAGAGTATGAAACTCCATGCCAAGATATATTAGTGATTGGGTCGGGGTTAGATTTGACTTTGAAAAGTTGATGATCCACCCGAAACTCTGGAGAGTCTTCAGTGCCACGTTCAGGCTGTGTTGGCATGCCTCTTGAGAGGGTGCCTTGATAAGTAGATCGTCTAAATACGGGATCACAGAGTGACCTTGCGAGTGCAGGACTGCTACTACTGCTGCCATGACCTTGGTGAAGACCCGAGGGGCTGTCGCCAGCCCGAAAGGTAGAGCTACGAACTGCAGGTGTTCGCTTCCTATAACGAAGCATAGAAAACGCTGATGCTCTGGTGCAATCGGCACGTGGAGATAAGCATCCTTGATGTCTATTGATGCTAGGAAATCTCCTTGAGACATTGAGGCGATAACGGAGCGGAGAGATTCCATCCGGAACCTCCTGGTTTTTACGTGTTTGTTGAGCAGCTTTAGATCCAGGACGGGACGGAACGACCCGTCTTTCTTTGGCACCACAAACAAATTGGAGTAAAAACCGTGGCCTTGTTCCTGAAGAGGAACGGAAGTCACCACTCCTTCCGCCTTTATAGCGGACACCGCTTGCAGCAGAGCATCGGCTCGGTCGGGCAGTGGAGAAGTTCTGAAGAAACGAGTTGGAGGACGAGAGCTGAACTCTATCCTGTACCCGTGAGACAGAATGTCTCTCACCCAACGGTCTTTGACCTGTGACAGCCAAATGTCGCCAAAGCGGGAGAGCCTGCCACCGACCGAGGATGCGGAGAGAGGAGACTGAAAGTCATGAGGAAGCCGTCTTGGTAACGGTTCTTCCGGCTGGCTTTTTTGGGCGTGATTGAGTCCGCCAAGAATCTGAGCTCCTCTGATCCTTTTGAGTCCTTTTGGACGAGTAGAATTGGGACCTGCCTGAGCCTCGAAAGGACCGAAAACCAGACTGTCCCCTCCTCTGTTGGGGTTTGTTTTGTCTGGGTTGCGGTAAGGCTGAATCCTTACCCTTGGAGTGTTTAATGATTTCATCCAAACGCTCACCAAACAATCGGTCACGAGAAAAAGGCAAACTGGTTAAGCACTTCTTGGAAGAAGAATCTGCCTTCCATTCTTTCAACCACAGGGCTCTGCGTAAAACCACGGAGTTGGCTGACGCCACCGCCGTACGGCTCGTAGAGTCTAGGACAGCATTAATCGCGTAAGACGTGAATGCAGACATTTGAGAGGTCAATGGTGCCACCTGCGGAGCAGATGTACGTGTGACCGTGTCGACCTGTGTAAGGCCAGCTGAAATAGCTTGGAGTGCCCATACGGCTGCGAATGCTGGCGCCAACGACGCTCCAATAGCTTCATAGATGGATTTTAACCAGAGCTCCATCTGTCTGTCAGTGGCATCTTTAAGTGCCGCCCCATCTTCCACTGCAACTAGAGATCTGGCTGCAAGCCTGGAGATTGGAGGGTCCACCTTGGGGCACTGTGTCCAGCCCTTGACCACGTCAGGGGGAAAAGGATAGCGCGTATCTTTAAGCCGTTTGGAGAAACGCTTATCTGGATAAGCGTGGTGTTTCTGGATTGCGTCTCTAAAGTCAGAGTGGTCCAGAAAAGTGCTTAATTTACGCTTGGGATACCTGAAATGGAATTTCTCCTGCTGTGAAGCTGCCTCCTCCGCAGGAGGAGCTTGTGGAGAAATATCTAACATCTTATTGATGGACGCTATAAGATCATTCACTATGGCGTCACCATCCGGGGTATCTAGATTGAGAGCGGCCCCAGTATCAGAATCCTGATCAGTAACATCCGCCTCATCACACAGAGAGTCGTCCCGCTGGGACCCTGACCAGTGTGATGAAGTTGAGGGTCGCTCATAGCGAGCCCGCTTAGGTTGTCTGGGACTGTCGTCCGAGTCAGAGCCGTCACCCTGGGGTGCATGTGACACCCCCGGAGCTAGGAAGTGTTCCAGCTGAGGGGGACCAGGGGGCAATGTACCAACAGTGCCCATGGTCTGAGTTACTGGTCTAGACTGCAATGTTTCAAGAATTTTAGACATAGTCATAGACAATCTGTCAGCAAAAGCTGCAAACTCCGTCCCTGTCACCTGGACAGCATTCACAGGTGGTTCTCCCTGGGTCACCTCTAGCAGAGGCCCCGGCTGAGCAATTGCCACAGGGGCCGAGCACTGCACACAATGGGGGTCAGTGGAACCTGCCGGTAGAGCAGCCCCACATGCGGTACAGGCAGCACATAAAGTCCGTGCCTTGGCACTTTTGCTTTTTGCGGACGACATGCTGTTGTCTCCTTGAGAAATCTAAGGAGGGTATATAGCAGAAAATCACCAGCGACCGTACAGTGTAAAGTATTGCCAGCACAAAATACAAAGTACACTATGGCACAAGTGGGGGAGAGCCCTTGAGGGCTGCTTACCGCCCGCTGAAAAGCGGGTGTGAGGTCGTAGAATCCCTTGTCTGGGTCTCCCAGCCTCCCCTCTGCAGCTCAGCGTGCAGGCAGGAATGGCTGCCGGCGTCCTGTGAAGAGGGGCGGACCGTGGGCGTGCCACAAACAAAAGTGCGGGAAACTGCGTCCCACTGTGCCTAGTGTGAGGGCTGGAGTATGTAAAACAGACTCCAGCTCTTAGCGCTCTTAGCGCTGCTGGTCTGTACAGCGTCCCGCCCTCCTCCTGACTGGCAGGTCTGGGGGCGGGAACGATACGAACTAGGCCGCAAAAGCCGGGGACTGTAGTAATCTAGCGCGGCCGTCATATATGCACGGCCAGCGCGGAAGTCCCCGGCGCACCACAAATCCCAGCCGCGACGCAGTAAACACTGACCCCAGCGGCCGGATCGGCCGATCGTACTAAGTCTCCTCACTCAGCAGAGCTGTAGTGAGTAACGGCACAAGCGCAGCAGCGCTGTTTACCCCGGCGCACTAACACACCCAGCAATGCTGCAGTGTGCGTGCGGTAAGCACGGGGACACGGAGTACCTTAATGAAGCAGGGTCCTGTCCCTGAGGAAACTCCGCTCCGTATCCAGCAGATCCTCCAGGGGCTGTGGATGGAGCACGGTCTCAGTGCCCGGAGACCGGTCAAGTCCCACTTCACCCAGAGCCCTAATGGGGATGGGGAAGGAATCAGCATGTGGGCTCCAGCCTCCGTACCCGCAATGGGTACCTCAACCTTAACAAACACCGCCGACCGCAAGTGGGGTGAGAAGGGAGCATGCTGGGGGCCCCCGTATGGGCCCTCTTTTCTTCCATCCGACATAGTCAGCAGCTGCTGCTGACTAAACAGTGGAGCTATGCGTGCATGTCTGACCTCCTTCGCACAAAGCATAAAACTGAGGAGCCCGTGATCCCACGGGGGGGTGTATAGCCAGAAGGGGAGGGGCCTTACACTTTTAAGTGTAATACTTTGTGTGGCCTCCGGAGGCAGTAGCTATACACCCAATTGTCTGGGTCTCCCAATTAGGAGCGACAAAGAAATAATAGTTTTTCATCATACCTCCGAAATAAAAGTAGACTAAAGCTCATTTCAAAAGATGAACGTAAATAAAAATGATATAGTTGAAAAAGTCATGTCCTGCAAAAAACAAACCACATAGCTTCATCAGTGGAAAAATAAAAAAGCTAGAGCTTTCAGAATACAGTGATGCAAAAGGAATACTTTTTCTGTAAAATTGTTTTTGTTGTGTAGGTGGCAAAACATAAATAAATTGTATAAATGTGGTATCATGGTAACCGCACTGACCTAAAGAATAAAGATGTCTTCTCACTTTTATCATACAGTGAATGGCATTAATAAAAAGAAACAAGCAAAAAAAACCCAAACAATTTGTTTATGCTGCTTCCCAAAAATTGGAATAGAAAGCGATCAGAAAATATGTGCTGAAAATGGTACCAATAAAAACTGATCCCGCAAAAACACAAGCCCTCCATGACTCTGTGTAGAATCGTTATAGGTCTCCAAATCTGCTAACAATTTTTTTTTTTTTTTTTTACAAAATCAAGTTTTAAGTATGATAGCAAAACAAAAACTGACTTAAATCTGGTATTGCTGCAATCACAGCAACATGAAAAATAAAGCCATCTAATCACTAAGTACTAATAAAGCACGTTGAATGGTGTGAACAATAAATAAAACAAGTTTTTGACCTTCTGCTGATTTGTTGATTTTGCCTCCCAAAGATCGTAGTAAGGCTCGGTTCACATTTTTCCTGTGCTCTACGCTGAGCACTTACACCAGTGTGTAAATCTCTGAAATATGTGATTCAGAAAGAACTCCTGATGAAACATTCATTATAATGTTCCAGAGTGTGTCAGCTTGGACTCAGTCTGTCCTATGATCTGGTCTTACTCGTCATCTTAGGCATGCATAAAAGTGCAGTCGACCACCTCTTTTGTGCACATCTTACATCCACTACGTGGACAACACCCTAATGCTGGCACAGTTCCAGCAATGTCGGAACTCCTGTTCACAAGGCCCATGTGACGTTGTTATTACACGCGAGCCCTGAGACCTATAAGCATCAGCTTCTTTCTCAGCGCCTTCGTACAGTTAGGTAATTAACAGGAACTGAGTGGTGGCTGCAGCACTCCCTTCCTGTTAATTAGATAGATGTCTGAAGGTGTGGAGAAGGAAGCCAGTGATGATTGGACTCAAGGCTCGAGTGTCATAACAATGTCACATGGGCCCTGGGAATGTGAGTTCTGACACTGTTGGGACTGCACCGGAACCGGAGGAGAGTATAGGCTTTACTATTTTTATGAGGGTGAACATGGGAAATGAGAAGGAGCTGTCCAAGGAGTGAACAACGCCTTTGAAAATCAAACAGAAACCACACAGACTCCAAAGTATCTCTGCTGTCTCATTAGTGAATGGATCCGTCAGGCGTTTCATCTGAATCATGCATTTTGTAGATTTGGATGGAAACCCAGATGTACAGTGCTGGCCAAAAGTATTGGCACCCCTGCAAGTTTGTCAGATTGCAATAATTTTCAAGAAGAAACTGAGTATTATCACAAATTCTTTGGTATTATTATCTTCATTTAATTTGTCTTCAATGGAAAAAAAAAAAATTCTCAAAAGCCAAATTGGATTTAATTCCACACTAAACATAAAAAAAGGGGTGGACAAAGAAGGGAATTTTGTTTACTTACCGTAAATTCCTTTTCTTCTAGCTCCAATTGGGAGACCCAGACAATTGGGTGTATAGCTTCTGCCTCTGGAGGCCACACAAAGTATTACACTTAAAAGTGTAAAGCCCCTCCCCTTCTGCCTATACACCCCCCGTGCATCACGGGCTCCTCAGTTTTGGTGCAAAAGCAAGAAGGAGGAAAAGTTATAAATTGGTTTAAAGTAAATTCAATCCGAAGGAATTTCGGAGAACTGAAACCATTCAACATGAACAACATGTGTACACAAAGAACAACAGCCCGAAGGGAACAGGGGCGGGTGCTGCGTCTCCCAATTGGAGCTAGAAGAAAAGGAATTTACGGTAAGTAAACAAAATTCCCTTCTTCTCTGTCGCTCCATTGGGAGACCCAGACAATTGGGACGTCCAAAAGCAGTCCCTGGGTGGGTAAAGTAAAACCTCGTAATAGAGCCGTAAAACGGCCCCTTCCTACAGGTGGGCAACCGCCGCCTGAAGGACTCGCCTACCTAGGCTGGCATCTGCCGAAGCATAGGTATGCACCTGATAGTGTTTCGTGAAAGTGTGCAGGCTCGACCAGGTAGCTGCCTGACACACCTGCTGAGCCGTAGCCTGGTGCCGCAAAGCCCAGGACGCACCCACGGCCCTGGTAGAATGGGCTTTCAGCCCTGAGGGAACCGGAAGCCCAGAAGATCGGTAAGCTTCGAAAATTGGTTCCTTGATCCACCGAGCCAGGGTTGATTTGGAAGCCTGTGACCCTTTACGCTGGCCAGCGACAAGGACAAAGAGTGCATCCGAGCGGCGCAGGGGTGCCGTACGAGAAATGTAGAGTCTGAGTGCTCTCACCAGATCTAACAAGTGCAAATCCCTTTCACATTGGTGAACTGGATGAGGACAAAAAGAGGGTAAGGAGATATTCTGATTGAGATGAAAGGGGGATACCACCTTAGGGAGAAATTCCGGAACCGGACGCAGAACCACCTTGTCCTGGTGAAACACCAGGAAAGGGGCTTTGCATGACAGCGCTGCTAGCTCAGACACTCTCCGAAGTGATGTGACTGCTACTAGGAAGACCACTTTCTGCGAAAGGCGTGAGAGAGAAATATCCTTCATTGGCTCGAAAGGTGGTTTCTGAAGAGCCATCAGCACCCTGTTCAGATCCCAGGGTTCTAACGGCCGCTTGTAAGGAGGGACTATGTGACAAACCCCCTGCAGGAACGTGCATACCTGTGGAAGTCTGGCTAGGCGCTTCTGAAAAAACACAGAGAGCGCTGAGACTTGTCCCTTAAGGGAGCCGAGCGACAAACCTTTTTCCAATCCGGATTGAAGGAAGGAAAGAAAAGTGGGCAAGGCAAATGGCCAGGGAGAAAAACCCTGATCAGAGCACCAAGATAAGAATATCCTCCACGTCCTGTGGTAGATCTTGGCGGACGTTGGTTTCCTAGCCTGTCTCATAGTGGCAATGACCTCTTGAGATAACCCTGAAGACGCTAGGATCCAGGACTCAATGGCCACACAGTCAGGTTGAGGGCCGCAGAATTCAGATGGAAAAACGGCCCTTGAGACAGCAAGTCTTGTCGGTCTGGTAGTGCCCACGGTTGGCCCACCGTGAGATGCCACAGATCCGGGTACCACGACCTCCTCGGCCAGTCTGGAGCGACGAGGATGGCGCGGCGGCAGTCGGACCTGATCTTGCATAACACTCTGGGCAACAGTGCCAGAGGAGGAAACACATAAGGGAGTTGAAACTGCGACCAATCCTGAACTAAGGCGTCTGCCGCCAGAGCTCTGTGATCTTGAGACCGTGCCACGAATGTCGGGACCTTGTTGTTGTGCCGGGACGCCATTAGGTCGACGTCCGGCATCCCCCAGCGGCAACAGATCTCCTGAAACACGTCCGGGTGAAGGGACCATTCCCCTGCGTCCATGCCCTGGCGACTGAGAAAGTCTGCTTCCCAGTTTTCTACGCCCGGGATGTGAACTGCGGATATGGTGGAGGCTGTGGCTTCCACCCATAGCAGAATCTGCCGGACTTCCTGGAAGGCTTGCCGACTGCGTGTTCCGCCTTGGTGGTTGATGTATGCCACCGCTGTGGAGTTGTCCGACTGAATTCGGATCTGCTTGCCTTCCAGCCACGGCTGGAACGCCTTTAGGGCAAGATACACTGCCCTTATCTCCAGAACATTGATCTGAAGGGAGGACTCTGGCTGAGTCCAAGTACCCTGAGCCCTGTGGTGGAGAAAGACCACTCCCCACCCTGACAGGCTCGCGTCCGTCGTGACCACAGCCCAAGATGGGGGCAGGAAGGATTTCCCCTTCGACAGAGAAGTGGGAAGAAGCCACCACTGAAGGGAAGCCTTGGCTGCCCGAGAAAGGGAGACGTTCCTGTCGAGGGACGTCGACTTCCTGTCCCATTTGCGGAGAATGTCCCATTGAAGTGGACGCAGATGAAACTGCGCAAAAGGAACTGCCTCCATTGCTGCTACCATCTTCCCTAGGAAGTGCATGAGGCGCCTTAGGGGGTGTGACTGGCCTTGAAGGAGAGATTGCACCCCTGTCTGTAGTGAACGCTGCTTGTCCAGCGGAAGCATCACTATCGCTGAGAGAGTATGAAACTCCATGCCAAGATATGTCAGTGATTGGGCCGGTGTCAGATTTGACTTTGGAAAATTGATGATCCACCCGAAACTCTGGAGAGTCTCCAGAGCAATGTTCAGGCTGTGTTGGCATGCCACTTGAGAGGGTGCCTTGACAAGCAGATCGTCTAAGTAAGGGATCACCGAGTGTCCCTGAGAGTGCAGAACTGCTACTACTGTTGCCATGACCTTGGTGAAGACCCGTGGGGCTGTCGCCAGGCCGAAAGGCAGTGCCACGAACTGAAGGTGTTCGTCCCCTATGGCGAAACGCAGGAAGCGCTGATGTTCTGGTGCAATCGGTACGTGGAGATAAGCATCTTTGATGTCGATTGATGCCAGGAAATCTCCTTGGGACATTGAGGCGATGACGGAGCGGAGCGATTCCATCCGGAACCGCCTGGTTTTTACGTGTTTGTTGAGCAGTTTTAGGTCCAGAACAGGACGGAAGGATCCGTCCTTTTTCGGCACCACGAACAAGTTGGAGTAAAAACCGTGACCCTGTTGCTGAAAAGGAACAGGGATCACCACTCCTTCTGCCTTCAGAGTGCACACCGCCTGAAGAAGAGCATTGGCTCGCTCGGGGGGCGGAGATGTTCTGAAGAATCGAGTCGGAGGACGAGAGCTGAACTCTATCCTGTAACCGTGAGACAGAATGTCTCTCACCCAACGGTCTTTTACCTGTGGCAGCCAGGCGTCGCAAAAGCAGGAAAGCCTGCCACCGACCGAGGATGCGGTGTGAGGAGGCCGAAAGTCATGAGGAGGCCGCTTTGGGAGCGGTTCCTCCGGCGGTCTTTTTAGGACGTGACTTAGACCGCCATGAATCGGAGTTCCTCTGATCCTTCTGAGGCCTTTTGGACGAGGAGAATTGAGACCTGCCCGCGGGCCGAAAGGACCGAAACCTCGATTGTACCTTCCGTTGTTGAGGTCTGTTTGGTTTGGACTGGGCTAAGGATGAGTCCTTTCCCTTGGATTGTTTAATGATTTCATCCAATCGCTCACCAAACAGGCGGTCGCCAGAAAATGGCAAACCGGTTAAGAACTTTTTGGAAGCAGAGTCTGCCTTCCATTCACGTAGCCACACGGCCCTGCAGACTGCCACCGAATTGGCGGATGCTACCGCCGTACGGCTCGCAGAGTCCAGGACAGCATTAATGGCGTAGGACGCAAACGCCGACGCCTGAGAGGTTAAGGACACCACTTGCGGAGCAGACGTACGTGTGACTGCATTAATCTGCGCATGACAAGCTGAGATAGCTTGGAGTGCCCATACGGCTGCGAATGCTGGAGCAAAAGACACGCTGATAGCTTCATAGATGGATTTCAACCAGAGCTCCATCTGTCTGTCAGTGGCATCTTTGAGTGAAGCCCCATCTTCCACTGCAACTATGGATCTAGCCGCCAGTCTGGAGACTGGAGGATCCACCTTGGGACACTGAGCCCAGCCCTTGACGTCAGGGGGGAAGGGATAACGTGTATCCTTAAGGCGCTTGGAAAAACGCTTATCTGGACAAGCTCGGTGTTTCTGGACTGCCTCTCTGAAGTCAGAGTGATCCAGAAACGTACTCATTGTACGCTTGGGAAACCTGAAACGGAATTTCTCCTGCTGAGAAGCTGACTCCTCAATTGGAGGAGCTGGGGGAGAAATATCCAACACCTGATTGATGGTCGCTATAAGGTCATTCACTATGGCGTCACCTTCAGGTGTATCTAGGTTGAGAGCGGCCTCAGGATCAGAATCCTGATCTGCTACCTCCGCTTCATCATCCAGAGAATCCTCCTGCTGAGACCCTGAACAGTGTGATGAAGTCGAGGGAATTTCCCAGCGAGCCCGCTTAGGCGGCCTGGGACTGCGGTCCGTGTCAGAGACCTCACCCTGGGACCTATGGGTCACCCCAGGAGCACTTTGCTGCTCCAACTGAGGGGGGCCTGGGGTCAATGATTCAACAGTGCCCAGGGCCTGAGTCACCGGTCTGGACTGTAAGGCTTCTAGTATCTTAGCAGACCATTTATCCATACTCTCAGACAGTTTGTCAGCAAATACTGCAAACTCCGTCCCTGTCACCTGGACAGTGGTAGCAGGTGGTTCCACCTGGGCCACCAGTAGCAGAGGCTCCGGCTGAGTAAGTGCCACAGGGGCCGAGCATTGCACACAATGAGGGTCGGTGGAACCTGCCGGTAGTATAGCCGCACATGAGGTACAGGTTGCAAAGTAAGCCTGTGCTTTGGCACCCTTGCTTTTTGCGGACGACATGCTGTTGTCTCCTCTGAGTACAATCCAGGAGGGTATATAGCCAAAAATCAACAGTGCGACCGTATAGTGTAAATGTATAGCATATAAGCATATATATATATATATGTACACTTCGGCACTCAGTGGGGCCAGCACCTCAGGTGCTGCTTACCGACCGCTCAAAGCGGTTGTGTGATCACCAGATTCCCTGCCTGGGCCTCCCAGAGCCGTGTTGTCTCTCCTCTCCAGCGTCAGAAGTGCTGACAGGAATGGCTGCCGGCGTTCTGTGGGGAGGAGGGGGCCGTGGGCGTGCCCTAGAAAGTGCGGGAATCTGGTGCCTCACTGTGCTGAGTGAGGGGGGAGGAGGATACAAAGTATGCTCCAGCCCTCAGCGCTGACGTCCTGTGCAGCGTCCCGCCCTTCCCCTGACTGGCAGGCCTGGGGGCGGGAATATGCGATACTAGGCCGCAAAAGCCGGGGACTAAAGTTATAAGCGCGGCCGGCAAATAAGCGCGGTCGGCGCGGTAGTCCCCGGCGCACTAACACACCCAGCAGTGCTGCAGTGTGTATGGCACAAGCGCTCCATGCGCGGTCCCCCAAGGGGACACAGAGTACCTCACAGTAGCAGGGCCTTGTCCCTGACGATACCCGGCTCCTGTCCAGCAGATTCCCCAGGGGCTGCGGAGGGAGCACGGTCCCCGTGCCTGGAGACCGATTAGGATCCCACTTCACCCAGAGCCCTTAAGGGATGGGGAAGGAAAACAGCATGTGGCTCCTGCCTATGTACCCGCAATGGGTACCTCAACCTTAACAACACCGCCGACCAGAGTGGGGTGAGAAGGGAGCATGCCGGGGGCCCTGTTATGGGCCCTCTTTTCTTCCATCCGACATAGTCAGCAGCTGCTGCTGACTAAGATGTGGACCTATGCGTGGATGTCAGCCTCCTTCGCACAAAGCATAAAAACTGAGGAGCCGGTGATGCACGGGGGGTGTATAGGCAGAAGGGGAGGGGCTTTACACTTTTAAGTGTAATACTTTGTGTGGCCTCCGGAGGCAGAAGCTATACACCCAATTGTCTGGGTCTCCCAATGGAGCAACAAAGAAAGTATTAGCACTGCTTGAATAATCATGTGCGGCTTCTCTAATTTGTGTAATTAACAGCACCTGTAACTTACCTGGGGCACCTAACAGGTGTTGGCAATAACTAAATCACAGTTGCAGCCAGTTGACATGGATTAAAGTTGATTCAACCTCTGTCCTGTGTCCTTGTGTGTACCACATTGAGCATGGAGAAAAGAAAGAAGACCAAAGAACTGTCTGAGGACTTGAGAATCCAAATTGTGAGGAAGC
This sequence comes from Anomaloglossus baeobatrachus, assembly GCF_048569485.1. Taxonomy (NCBI): domain Eukaryota; kingdom Metazoa; phylum Chordata; class Amphibia; order Anura; family Aromobatidae; genus Anomaloglossus; species Anomaloglossus baeobatrachus. The sequence continues at coordinate 718,405,288 of NC_134354.1, forward strand.
ATGAGCAATCTCAAGGCTACAAGTCCATCTCCAAAGACCTGAAAGCTCCTGTGTCTACGGTGCGCAGTGTCATCAAGAAGTTTAAAGCCCATGGCACTGTGGCTAACCTCCCTACATATGAAAGGAAAAGAAAAATTGACAAGAGATTTCAACGCATTGTGCGGATGGTGGATAAAGAACCTCGACTAACATCCAAACAAGTTCAAGCTGCCCTGCAGTCCGAGGGTACAACAGTGTCAACACGTACTATCCGTCGGCGTCTGAATGAAAAGGGACTGTATGGTAGGATACCCAGGAAGACCCCACTTCTTACCCAGAGACATAAAAAAGCCAGGCTGGAGTTTGCCAAAACTTACCTGAGAAAGCCTAAAACGTTTTGGAATAATGTTCTCTGGTCAGATGAGACAAAAGTAGAGCTTTTTGGGAAAAGCCATCAACATAGAGTTTACAGGAAAAAAAAAAAAAGAGGCAAAGAAAAGAACATGGTCCCTACAGTCAAACATGGTGGAGGTTCCCTGATGTCTTGGGGTTGCTTTGATGCCTCTGGCACTGGACTGCTTAATCGTGTGCATGGCATTATGAAGTCTGAAGACTACCAACAAATTTTGCAGCATAATGTAGGGCCCAGTGTGAGAAAGCTGGGTCTTCCTCAGAGGTCCAGCAGGACAATGACCCAAAACACACTTCAAAAAGCACTAGAAAATGGTTTGATAGAAAGCACTGGAGACTACTAAAGTGGCCAGCAATGAGTCCAGACCTGAATCCCATAGAACACCAGTTTGGAGAAGGCCCCCCTTCAAATCTCAGGGACCTGGAGCAGTTTGCCAAAGAAGAATGGTCTAAAATTCCAGCAGAGCATTGTAAGAAACTCATTGATTGTTACCGGAAGTGGTTGTTCGCAGTTATTTTGGCTAAAGGTTGTGCAACCAAGTATTAGGCTAAGGGTGCCAATACTTTTGTCTGGCCCATCTTTAGAGTTTTGTGTGAAATGATCAATGATTTGATTTTAGGTCATTCTCTTTTGTTTTTTTTGTCATTGCAAGCAAAATAAATGAAGATAATAATACCAATTTGTGATTGCAATCATTTTCAAGAAGAAACTGAGTATTATCTGACAGAATTGCAGGGGTGCCAATACTTTTGGCCAGCACTGTAAGCGTTCAGCGTAGAGCAAAGAATAAATGTAAACTGATATAAAATGCCCCCAATAACAGCTTCTACTCAACCCACAAGAAACACGTCCCACTCAGGTTCGTCATCTGTTAACAGAAATATAGTGTGTTTTCACATTACTGGTAGCACAAAGGCAGCAAAAAAGGCTCTCGAAAAGTGCTATGGCTTCTCGCACCCCAAAAGAAATCCAGGGAAATATGTGCTCCCAAATCCAACGGGCACTACAATGGCAGATTTCCACTTTCACCTTGCAACTTCCATGGAGTCAGAAACATCACTACACCCATAGAAAAATTCCCAAAAGGGTGCAATTTCCAATTTTGGGTCACTTGACGGAGGATTCAGGTTTTCTGGCTCTTTATGTGAAGTCCGCACACTATTCTAAGAAATTCTGAATTGAAAAAGTTAAATAGAACACGTTCTGTCCTGAGTCTTGCCATGTGGGCAAACGCTACTGTACAGTGACACATGGGACATTGTCATGTTCATGACAAATTTTGTAATAATTGTGCGATCATTTTTATCTAATTAAATTTTTGAAAATGTAAAATCTGGGGTTAAAACAAGTTAATGGTAAAAATATAATTCTTTTTTTCTTCTCCACCCAATAGTATAACATTTCAAGAACCATTTGAGGTGTCAATGTACTCACTTCACCGCTAGATGATTCCATTAAGAGGTGTATGTTGTAAAATGAGGTCATTTATGGGGTGGTTCTCCTGTTCTGGAACCTCAGTGGCTCTGCCAATGTGACATGGCACCCGCAAAACCATTCCAGCAAATTCTGCACTCCAATATGGGCTCCTTTCCTTCTGAGCTTTGCACTGTGTTAAAAGCAGTTTCCAATCATATATGGGGGCAGTACCCAGGAGAAATTGCGTAACAAATGTTGTTGTCCATTTTCTTTTGTAGCTCTTGTAAAAATTTAAATTTTGTGCCTTCAGCAAAATTTTCGTTTAAGATGCTCACCACACCCCTAGATAAATTCCTTGAGGGATGTAGTTTCCAAAATGGTGTCATTTGTGGGTGGGGGGGGGGGGGGTGTTCTGCTGTTTTGGAAGCTCGGCGGCTGTGCAAATGCAATATGGTGTCCACAATCTATTCCAGACAATTTTGCACTCCAAAAATTAAATAGTGCTCCTTCCCTCCCAAACCATGCCTTGTGCACAAACAAGAGTTTGTGATCATAGCTGGGGTAAAATTGCACAACGAATTGTGTGATCCATTTTCTTGTTACCCATGTCAAAATGGAAAAAAAAGGGCTGAAGCAACATTTTTGTGTGGAAAAAGTAAAGTGTTAACTTTTTCCATTTCCACATTGCTTTAATTCCTGTGAAGCACCTGAAGAGTTAATACATTTCTTAAATTTGGTTTTGAGCACTTTGAGGGGCGCAATTTTTAAAATTGTGTCAAGTTTTGGGTATTTTCTCTCAAATAGGTGTCTCAAAGTCACTTCAAATATGATGTGGTCCCTAAAAAAATATTGCCCAGGAAAATAAATGAGAAAATCAGCTCACAGAGTTGCTGTAATCCGCTGTATATGTGGATCCGCGCACGGAAGGCTAGGCTGCCAGTCTCACATTCAAGATGAAAAAAAGTCCAGCGCAGTCCTCAAGTTGCAATTAAAAAATGGTTTTTCATTTATTTGATAAATCCGTTAAAAATAAGTGGTGTACAAAGCGGTCAGCTAGAAGAGTATAGGGGACATAGAGAAGAACCCCACAGACTGTGGGGTTCCTCTCTATGTCCCCTATACTCTTCTAGCTGACCGCTTTGTACACCACTTATTTTTAACGGATTTATCAAATAAAAGAAAAAAAAAATTTAATTGCAACTTGAGGACTGCGCTGGACTTTTTTTCATCCTAAAAAAAATATTGGTTTTGTACATTTTGTTGGAAAAATGAGAAAATTTCTGATAAACATTTAACCCTTCCAACTTCCTAACCAAAAAATTGTTAAAAAAAAGTGGTGCTGATGTAAAGCAGACATGTGGCAAATGTTATTTAGTAACTTTTTTGGTTCAACTATTTAATTTAAGGGCATACAAAAAAAATCAATCTGAAAATTTTGAAATTATTTGCCAAATTTTGTATATTTTCATAAACGTAAATTATATCAATCCAAATTTACTAACATAAAGTAGAATGTCCTGGAGAAAAAAAACAATCACTGGGATATGTTGAAGCGTTCCAAAGTTATTACTAGAGTTGAGCGAGTACCTAACTATTCGTACTCACTATACTCATAACGAGTACGGTCTAATATTCGCGTATTCATTCAGAATAGCATGCACAATGCAAGTCAATGGAGAAAAACTTGCAATGTAACGAGTAACCTGAATGCCGTACTATTTGCTACTTGCATGAATAGTATGTCATTCAGGTTACTCGTTATTTTGCGAATTTTTCCCCATTGACTTGCATTGCACATGCTATTCGGAACAAATATGCGAGTATTAGACAGTATTCATTATGAGTATAGCGATTATGAATAGTTAAGTACTCGCTCAACTCTAGTTATTACTACAAAGTGACACTAGTCAGATTTAGAAAATAAGGCTCAGTCCTTAAGGGGTTACGGAGCATTGCATTTAGATCAGCATGAATGTTGTGAATTTCTACATCTTGTCACTATAGTATCTCCATAACCTCATCCATATTTTACTGTAAATACAACCACTCCTTCCAGAGATCATTAGTCGTGCAGCTGTCGCCAATAATTCTTGCTGAAAAAGTAATTTAAATTTTCTCCAAATAATTAGCATCTCGGAGGGTGATTACTGACTCCATTTGAATTGGGACTTTTCAGAAGGTTGTTGTAGTCTACACCCACCAAGACGCTCTGTATATGTAGCATATTCTGTTAGATGTTTATGTTGTAGCCATAGTTGGAGCAAGTGGAGGCTCAGAAGATGACAATTTTGCATTATATGACATCTGACAATAAGTCTTTCCCCCATAGTCCAGGATAATAGAAATATGTGAAACTAGGCAACTATGGATGTAGTTCATATCAGGTATGATGGTGGGAAATGTGACCAAGGGGTTTGGAGCAAGGTTTCAAGCTGTCATCTTGGGGGTTACTCAGACTTCCATGAAATAAAGATGTGGGTTTACAGGTTATGATGGCTGTGGCAGGTCAGGCTGGATCACAGAGGTTCTATGAGCGTAAGAGAAAATCCAGAAGTGACTGGAGCTGAGAGACAGTGCCTGTAATAGCTGCTCTGTCCAGTATAAAGAAAAATGGTCTGCAGCACTCTTCTCCGTGGATGCAGTCACAGAAACTTCAAGAAACGCACTTGAAGAAAGTCCAATAGGTAAAGACAGTGTCCAAATCTAGGGTGAAAACATCCAGAATTTTAATTCCACCATTTGTATGGCAGAATAAACGTTTGGATTATTTTTTCACCATGAATTTGGACAACGTCATTTCTTACCTAGATTCTCTGTCCAGGGATAGAGACCGTGGCTGGCCTGGAGATTCAGGGCAGGTGTTTGCATCACTTCTCGCTGTGTCTTGTTTCCTAAGTATTGTGTGCAGGTTTTGTGAAAGCCGCTGCCTCATTGAAGGAGCATATGTTTGCCTTTAGATTATTTTTGTCTCTATTTCTGCAGGTTTTTTTTTTTTTTTTTTGAAGTTCAAACGCATTTTATCAGCAGTGATTAAGAGTACTTATAGGAGAAATGCATATTTAGATTTTTTTGCTTTGCAAACTAAATTATTTTTCTTATACTGACTTTTCACACAAACAAAACATTAGTTCTATAGATCTGTAGGTTCTTTGAGCAAAGTAGTTACATACAATATGAATTTTTGTTACTTAATGTAAAATCCCTTTATGGTAGCCTTCATTATAGAACATAGGAAACCATGAGTGTATCTGCTGGCCGCAGAATGCTAACAAAACCTGAATAAAAAGTCCTCTTCTCTACAGCAGGCAATACCCACCTACTGGTACAACACCGTCAGATAGCAGTAGGATACACCAAAAAATATGAAGGAAAGAAACCACCAAACAGAAGAAAAGAGTGGGCCATCCCCAAAAGAAAAGAGAGGCTAAGCACAGGAGACAAAAAAATATAATTCATGCTAAGGAGAAGCCTACCTGGTAGGCCAGTGTCGGTCTCCAGGGACAGACCGTTTACCAATCCTCAAGTTTTGAAGAAGAGGAAGGAGCGGCTTAACAGAGACCTGCCGGAGAGCACACTGGAGGCTGCTGATGGCAGCAGGGAATGAAGTAGTGAGAAACAACAGCGGCACTCATGGAAGAGGAGGAGCAGAGTAGGAAGAGGTTGCATGCGAGGGACCCAATGGCTAAAAAGAGTGGAATGGAGACTAAATTTGAGGCCCACCTCCAGCAGAGGCACCATGAGGGTTTTGAAAGGAATGGGAGACTCTAGCAAAAAAAAAAAAAAAAAAAAAAAAAACAAACAAAACTTATCCAAGAGATAGAATAATTCAGGAAAGAAAGCAGCACAAGGCAGAAAAACTTCACATTTCCCTATCTAGAGGAGGGAAAAAAAACAAAAAAAAACAAACTAAAAACACACCATAGGCATTAATTGGTCTGGGACTCCATGCCTGTTTGCCTCCTATGTGACACTAAGCTAAAGGGAACAGCTTGGGGTCAGTAAAGGAGCAGGGTGCTGAGAGGCCAACTTTTTCTGTAGGTTGTATTCGTAATGTCAGCCGCATACACCCATGATTTTGTGTGTCTCCTTGAAGCGCCTGAGAAATATTTTTTATGAAATTGCACTTTGACTTTTTCATTGCTTTTCTGCAGTTTTACTACATTCATCTTAAATCTCATTATGGACAATGCCACAATTACATAGGCTTCAATTATGGCAAAACACTTAAGTGTGCCATAAAAGTCAGTTTACAAGACAACTCGGAAGTTCTATGTCACCAGTCTTTTATTGAGCTGCCAGCTTTCTTGGTAATCTGTTCAAAGGTGGAAAAGCCCTTTAATGATGCAGCAGTCACAGAACATCTCGGGTGAGCAGAGCCTTCTCCAGCCCACAGCTATAGAGGAAAACGAACCTATTTTTTTTTTTCCAATTGTATACATTTTGAAACAAAGAAAAATGAATCAATCAAGTACCGAATTACAAGATAATTGGATGGGTTTTTTTTCCACTTTCATACCATCTAGATACATCTGGTAACAGTTAATTGATATAGTTGGTAACCAAACAAGTACCTAAAGTATAAAAGACAATGCAGTGGTACTTATAGGTTTGCTCAGCCAAGAACAAATTATCTATTATTATAGCGCCATTTATTCCATGGCGCTTTACAAGTGAAAGAGGGTATACGTACAACAATCATTAACAATACAGAACAGACTTGGTATAGGAGGAGAGAGGACCCTGCCCGCGAGGGCTCAGTCTACAGGGAATGGGTGAGGGTACAATAGGTGAGGACAGAGCTGGTTCCGCAGTGGTGTACTAACCTGAGGGTTATTGTAGGCTTGTTGGAAGAGATGGGTCTTCCGGTTCCTCTTGAAGCTTTCCACGGTAGGGAGTGTCTGGTGTGCTGAGGTAGAGCGTTCCAGGGTATGGGTGAGGCACAGGAGAAATCTTGTATGCGATTGTGGGAAGAGGAGATGAGAGGAGTAGAGAAGGAGATCTTGTGAGGATCTGAGGTTACATGCAGGTAGGTACCAAGGAGACTAGGTCACAGATGTAAGGAGGAGACAGGTTGTGGATGGCTGTGTATGTCATTGTTAATAACTATTTATATACTACATATTTTTTGTTTTAAAATTGCTGAAAATTCGTTACAAAAGTAAAAGGTGCAATCTTGTTACTTAACCCCTCCACCCGTTGTGATGACTTCAATTCTCCGCAGCTGCTGCAACAATAAGCTATGGCATGTGACCACTGCAGCCAATCACTGGGTTCAATAAACCGGTTCACACAAACCACACTACAATATTACCACAAACTGCCATTTCTCTATTGTGTTTTTGAACTTGGAAAGGAAATAAGTTAACATACTAATATCAATTTCTCAATTTATTTTTTTATAATAAACGTGACATGCAGTTATTACTTCTCCACTTACAGTGAATAGAAGTCAAGAGTCGCATATAACTGCATGCTCTTGACCATAGTAAAGACAGCTGCACAGAACGACGCTATAGGCATGCATAGTATGAAATCTCTGACCAGCACATAGTCATCAGCGCTGCTCTCATCAGTCACTGCAGGGCTCCAGCTAAGTCCTGTCTAACGGCCCTTTCTCACTGCCTTATTAGCTATGTTCACTGGTACTGTCTGTTCTTCCGTCCTAACCCCCTGCAAAACAAGTTTCGGACGCATGCCCCGACAGGGGCCATTGACTATAATGGTGTAGACAGTCACCGTGTGCTCTGTCTTGCACCATTTTTGGACATATATGTTTTCTGGAGGCAGACACTCAGATGCTGTCTACTACGTCTGGGTGTCCGCCTGCAGAAAGCTTATACGCCTGAAAATGGTGCACGACAGAGCACACGGTGACAGTGTGAGAGCAGCCTAAGAGACCTCTGCCTTCATCTGAAGCATTCATACTCTCTCCATCTGAATACTTCAGATAATGGTATGCGCATGCTTGGCCAAAGCAGGAGAAGCTTGTTTGATTGAGGTTGATTAGGTGCTCATTCACTTAAATACCGCTTCCTGAAATTAGAGGATGGAACTAGCTTCAACATATAGGCAAGTCATGGCTGTACAAAAAGTACACCCAACATCTAGCATACATGTATATAGGTCAGGATAGGGGTAAAATTTACAGCAGCTGCTTTAGCAACATTCTTGACTCCTGCTATATACCGTATTTTTCGCTTTATAAGATGCACATTTGTTCCCCCAAATTTTGGGGGAAAGTAGGGGATGCGTCTTATAAACCGAATATACGGATTATATACTGCAGGGTCCAGGGGAGGTGGGGGCCGCTCTGGAGCGGTGCTGGGGGCTGCTGGTAAAGGCTTGTGAAGCTGCGGGCGGCAGCGTTTGATCTCCTGCACCCGCTCATATAATATGCACAGCCGCTGTCCATCACCATGGTGCTGAAACTGCACTGTGGCGATGGGCTGGGGGAGCTGCGCATATTATCTGCCTGTGCTTACCTTTGATCACACATGCCCCCTCCCCCTGTGTTAGATATGGCCCCCATGCTGCTGCCCATAGTAAAATAATAAACTCTTTACTCACCTCCTCCAGCATGTCTGCCTGGTCTCCATCCTGCCGCTGTGATCATGCATGCTGTGATCATGCACGCAGAGATGTCACACTGCTGTGCCGATCACATGACCGGGACCCTGAACCAGGAAATGCAGGAGGCCGGAGCTCAACCCCGAGGAGGGAGTCACGAGACAAGACAGTGCTGGAGAAGGTAAGGAAAGAGTTTATTTTACTAAAAGCAGCAGCATGGGGCCGTGTGTGCCAGCCACAGGGGGCCGTGTGTGCCAGCCACAGGGGGCCGTGTGTGCCAGCCACAGGGGGCCGTGTGTGCCAGCCACAGGGGGCCGTGTGTGCCAGCCACAGGGGGCTATATTCAATATAAGGTGGCCATACCCAGATTAAGGGGGCTTATTTTAGGATGGGGGGCTATGAGGGACATATACTCTATATGATTTGTTAGACGGACACTGACATTATAAGACGGACCCCATTTATTAAAAAAATTCTCTATTCCTTCACCAAATTTGGGGGTGCGTCTTATAAAGCGAAAAATACGGTACTTTGGGGTCTTGCTGGCCAATTCTTCAATTACTATACCTGTATAGGCAGGTGTAGGCACAGATATTTTTTTTTCCACAAAAAAAAACAAAACCTAACCATATTTAATCCATGACATAACTTAGGTTTACCTAGTATTGCGTTTCAGTGTACAGCTGTATTCAAGATGAATTGTATAAATTACAGGCAGACACCAGAATTTCTTCAGCAACTTGACATGTTGCAGTTTTGCAAGCTTGGGTTTAGCCCAATAATGGTGCTAGTCGACAATTTCCAAGCAGAAGCAACATCAAGCATTGGTATGTCACTTCCTTTCTAACAATATAAAATTTTAAGTTTTCATACAGATAAATCTAGGAAGGTGAACAGAGGATTTTCTTGTGAAAACATGACCTAAAACTGCATTGGTTGCAAATGTCAATTGTGTTGCAGAAGTCCAATCATTATGGCAGACAGGAGTGGATTATCAGTAATCACTGTAATTGTCTGTTTGCATTTGCTCCACGGGTACCATATTTCCAGGGTGGTAAGATTCAAGTAAACAGAAGCCATCTTTGCAGGATACAGAGAGCCCTCATGCAGAGGGAAGCAGCACAGCAACAGGAGCATTGCCCCGCTCCACTGGTGCGGGCTGAGGGACCTCTCTTCAAGAGGTGTTGACCTCAAATCTTGACAGGAGGAAGAAGGATGGACTCCCGATCCCCTGAGCCTGTCCATCGGTACAACTTCATGTTGCAGCGCCTGTCTTTTCAGTCTGTCCTCCATAGGAACAGGAAATATAGAGGGTTGTGGTGGGACGGGACTTTTAATCTCTTGTGGACTTCCGGTCCCTATAATGGATACGAGGGACAACTTCTGTATGCTGTCATGAGGGAAGAACTTATCAAAAAAGGTCTGTGGAGCCTCTGTTAGGAGTCACAACACAGAAAATAGCCAGATATCCCTCCGGGAAGGACCTAGCCAAGGAGAGGCTCTTTTTAGGAGACCACCATAAACACATTATTAAGTGGCCCTTTTAGTCAATATCCAACTCTTTGACAAGTTTAAAGATATGACAAGGGAAATGCCAAGGCCAGGTATCCATCCACAGACAGCTGTTTCGGGGTATTGCCCCTCATCAGTGTGGAGTAGGATTCTGGCTAGTTGGGAGCAATGCACCTAGGATTTCACTGTGTTGAGCGCCTTGGCTGGCTGCCGGCAGTGTTTTCTCTGGCTGGTCTCCCCGACATCAGTGATTGTTTTGCCATGAGAGAAGACCTTGAAATTCAAGTTTACATACAGAAAAATTCAGGAAGGTGGATTAGGCTACTTTCACACATCAGTTTTCTGCATTCAGGCACAATCCTTTTTTTTCCTAATCCAAAGGATCCGGGAAAAAAAATGTAAAACCGTATCCACCGGATCCGGTTTTTAACGGATCCGTTATGCCGGATGCGTAAAAAACCGGATCCATTTTGCATCCGTTTTGTCCGTTTTTTTTTTTGATGGATCAGTTTTTTTAATTAATTTGGTGCATGCGCAGTTTACAAAAACGCATCCTTTTTTTAACCGCATTGCGCCGGATCCGGCGTCCATAGGCTTTCATTGTAAAACACGCTGTATCACGCCGGATCCGGCGCGATGCGTTTTTTTTGCCGGACAAAAAAACGTTGCAAGACACGTTGCCTCCGGCCGCCGCTTTGATTAATTTTGCCGCATCCGGAAAAAAACGGATGCAACGCAAAGCCATCAGGTACAATCCGGTAACAATGCAAAATCTATGGGGATAAAACGGATGCGGTACCAGATCCGTTTTTTTCCGGATTGTACCTGATGGAAAAAAACTGATGTGTGAAAGTAGCCTAACACAGATTATTTTGTCATGAAAGCATGACCTAAAACTGCATTTGGATACAAATAAGAATTTTGATGTAGAAGTTCATTGCCTATGACAGACAGGAGCAGAGTATAGGTAAATTATCGTCTGTTCGCACTGGCACCATGGGTACCGTTTTTGCAGGATTGGTAAGATTCAAGTACACAGAAGCATAAAGAAATCAAAAGAAGCAGTAAGGAAGGTACATCTGTATATTTTGCATGAAATGTCTTCTTGTTTTTAATAGATACTTTATATCAATAAAGACATTTTCCACAAACACGATGTAGACTTTTCATGGACGTTTTGGTGATAAGACCTACTATAGTCCCTTGTCGGTCACAGGTTGTGCCATGTACAGCATGAAAATCTCACACTGCACAAATATTTAAGCTAAAAGTGACTTTGGGACATTTTCACTGGCCGACATCTAAAGAGGGTGACCAGTATCCCTGCAAATACTGTGACCGCCTCCTACCATCAGAAACTGTACAGGTGTAATATTAGGAAACTCAGATTCAGAGAAAAAAAATTCCTCTACTAAGAAATTTTTTTAGTGCTCACAAGTGCGGCATCTTCCACAATCTCCAACGTCTTACTTGTGGTTTATAGCAAAGTATACAACAGATAGAAGTGCCATCATGGTCTGAGTACATGACCGATCTGCTCAAATAAGAGCAGGAATAAAACTAGAACATCATGGCTTCAAGTCCGTCCTCCATGAATCTCTTATAAATGGCCATAAATTTAGCCACAAACGCTTCCAGGTGATAGATTGCTTTGCTTCCGAGCTGCAGCCGATGCTCGTAGTAGGCGGCCATCTGTGCTACGTCGCCCTTCAGCTGTCCGTCACAGTTATTAAGGAGCTCCGATAATAGAGACTGAAATGAAGGAACACAAAATACAAGTGTTTAAACTATTAATCAATAACACATGTTAGTGCTGAAAATATAATAAAAATGTGTTTTCAGAATATTAAAATTGAAGAGGGGGAGTGATCAGAGGTCATCCAGTCTCTGCCCACCCAGACTGCATGTTCCATCTGCGGAAGTACACTTAGGCTTAATGCGCACGCTGCAGTTTTTTCTGCACACAAACTGCAAATAAAACTGCAACCAAAACTTCACCTTGTCAGAGAGAAATGTTCCAAAAAACACTTGTAATGTACGTGCGTTTTTGTCATTGCGTTTTTTATAAAGGAGTAACAAAATATGATCGGAAAGGATAATGGATAGATAGCCAGAATAGATGATAGATAGAAAAAATAGAAAGGATAGCTAGATGGATGGATAATAAGATCATATAGATTAGATAATAAGAACAGAAAGAATACATAGAAAGAAATAACAGAATACCTTGATAGAGGTGTAGCCAGCTTGGTTAGTTTTTGTTTTAATTTTTTTTGGGTAAAAAAAAAAATAACATGGTGTCCCCCCCATTTTTCATATCCAGCACAGGAACAGCAGCAGGCCGCAAACCCCAGCTCTCTGCTGTACCTTGGCTGGTTACGAAAAAAAGAAAATTTTGTTTACTTACCGTAAATTCTTTTTCTTATAGTTCCGTCTTGGGAGACCCAGACCTTGGGTGTTTAGCTTCTGCCTCCGGAGGACACACAAAGTACTACACCTAAAAGTGTAGCTCCTCCTTCTGAGCCTATACACCCCCTGGTGAGCCAGTCACAGCCAGTTTAGTGCAAAAGCTGAAGGAGAATAGCCACCCACAAGTAGAACAGAGCAAGAGCCGGAACAACCGGAGACTCTGTCCACGACAACAGCCGGTGAAAACACGCGGAACAAGGAAATTGCCAACAGGCAACAGGGAGGGTGCTGGGTCTCCCAATACGGAACTATAAGAAAAAGAATTTACGGTAAGTAAACAAAATTCTCTTTTTCTTTATCATTCCTTTGGGAGACCCAGACCTTGGGACGTTCCAAAGCAGTCCCTGGGTGGGAAATAAACAGAAAAACTAAGAAGTAGGCAGAACCTAACTTCACAAATGGGCAACCGCTGCCTGAAGGATGCGTCTGCCCAAGCTCGCATCTGCCGAAGCATGAGCATGCACTTGGTAGTGCTTCGAGAAAGTATGCATACTAGCCCAAGTGGCAGCCTGACAGACTTGTTGAGCCGTAGCCTGGTGCCTAAAAGCCCAAGAGGCACCGACAGCTCTGGTCGAGTGTGCTTTGATCCCCGGTGGGGGAGGCGCCTGCGTACTCTGGTAAGCGTCCGAAATGGTCGACCTAATCCAACGGGCTAAGGTCGGCTTAGAAGCAGGGAGACCCTTGCGCCGACCTGTGGTTAGCACAAAAAGAGAGGTGCACCGCCTAAGTGCAACGGTGCGAGACACATAGATCCGGAGAGCATGCACCAGATCTAGAGTGTGTAGAGCTTTTTCAAACCGATGAACAGGGGCCGGACAGAAGGAAGCTAAGGTAATGTCCTGGTTAAGGTGGAAGGGAGAGACCACCTTAGGAAGAAAGTCCGGAGTCGGACGGAGAACCACCTTGTCTTGATGAAAGACTAAAAAAGGTGACTCAGAGGAGAGCGCAGCCAAATCAGAGACTCTCCTGAGAGAAGTTATGGCAACCAGAAAGGCCACTTTCTGTGAAAGACGGTACAAAGAAACCTCCCCAAGAGGCTCAAAGGGGGGTTTCTGCAAGACCGTGAGAACCAAGTTAAGGTCCCAGGGATCCAAAGGCCGCCGGTAAGGCGGAATGATGAGACGCACCCTGCATGAAGGTGCGGACCTGAGCCAGCCAAGCGAGACGCCGCTGGAACAGAACTGAGAGCCGAAACCTGTCCCTTGAGGGACAGTCCTAGCTGCAGACCGGACTGTAGAAAAGACAGAAGGGTCGGCAAGGAGAATGGCCAAGGAGGATGGCCGGTAGAGCGACACCAGGACAGGAAAATTTTCCAAGTCCTGTGATAGATCTTAGCGGAGGAAGACTTACGGGCCCGAGTCATAGTGGAGATGACCTCAGGAGGAATGCCAGAAGTCGTCAAAATCCAGGACTCAAGAGCCACGCCGTCAATTTGAGGGCCGCAGAATTCGGGCGGAAAAACGGACCTTGCGAGAGTAGGTCTGGACGATCCGGGAGATGCCACGGCATCTCTATGGACAGATGGAGCAGGTCCGGATACCAAGCTCGCCTGGGCCAGTCCGGTGCAATGAGGATGACTCGACAACCCTCCATTCTGATCTTGCGCAGAACTCTGGGCAAGAGAGCTAGAGGGGGAAACACGTAGAACAGACGAAACTGGGACCAGTCCTGAACCAAAGCGTCCGCGGCGAAGGCCTGAGGATCGTGGGAGCGAGCCACGTAAACAGGAACTTTGTTGTTGTGATGGGATGCCATTAGGTCCACGTCCGGAGTGCCCCATTTGCGGCAGATCGACTGAAATACTGCCGGTTGCAGGGACCACTCGCCACCGTCCACGCTTTGACGGCTGAGATAATCTGCCTCCCAGTTGTCCACGCCTGGGATGTGGACTGCGGATATGGTGGATATGGTGGACCTGGAGTCCTCCGCCCATTGAAGAATGCGTTGTACCTCCATCATTGCCAGGCGGCTGCGTGTCCCGCCTTGATGGTTGATGTAGGCAACCGCTGTCGCGTTGTCTGACTGGACTCGAATGTGCCTGCCCGCCAGCAGATGGTGAAATGCTAGGAGAGCTAGAAGCACGGCTCTGGTTTCCAGCACATTGATTGAAAGGGCTGACTCAGACGGAGTCCAAATGCCCTGTGCTCTGTGGTGGAGACATACCGCTCCCCAGCCGGATAGACTGGCATCCGTGGTGAGAATCACCCATGACTGGGCCAGGAAGGATCGCCCTTGGGACAGGGAGAGGGGCCGAAGCCACCACTGAAGAGAGCTCTTGGTCCATGGTGACAGAGCCACTAACTTGTGTAAGGAGGAAGGCCACTTGTCCCAACAGCGGAGAATGTCTAGCTGCAGGGGGCGCAGATGGAACTGGGCAAAGGGAACAGCCTCCATGGACGCCACCATTTGACCCAGCACCTGCATCAGACGCCTGAGGGTATGACGGCGGGGCCTCAGGAGAGAGCGCACCGCCAACTGGAGAGACAGCTGTTTGTCTAAGGGCAACTTCACAAGTGCCGGCAGAGTCTCGAACTGCATCCCTAGGTACTTGACACTCTGGGTCGGAGTCAGAGTGGATTTGGGAAGATTGACAAGCCACCCGAATTGGGCTAGAGTGGCGAGAGTGAGCGAGACACTCCGCTGACAGTCTGCGCTGGATGGAGCCTTGACTAGAAGGTCGTCCAGGTAAGAGAGCACTGCCAACCCCTGGAGGTGCAGAACCGCAATCACTGCTGCCATGACATTGGTGAATACCAGAGGGGCCGTGGCTAACCCGAAGGGGAGAGCCACGAATTGGAAATGATCTTCTCCTATTGCAAAGCGTAGCCAACGCTGGTGTGGAACTGCAATTGGCACATGTAGATAGGCATCTCTGATGTCGATGGACGCCAGGAAATCCCCTTGGGTCATTGAGGCAATGACTGATCGCAGAGACTCCATGCGAAAGTGCCGCACTCGAACATGCTTGTTAAGAAGCTTGAGATTCAGGATGGGCCGGAAAGTACCGTCCTTTTTGGGAACGAGGAAGAGGTTTGAGTAAAAACCTCTGAACCGTTCCCGGGCGGGAACTGGTACAATTACTCCATTGGCCTGCAAGGCTGCCACGGCCTGTGAGAAGGCGGAGGCCTTGGAGCAGGGGGGAGTTGAGAGAAAAAATCTGTTTGGCGGGCTGGAAGAGAATTCTATCCTGTAGCCGTGAGATATGATATCTCTCCCCACTGATCGGACACTTGTTGAAACCAAGCGTCGCCAAAGTGGGAGAGCCTGCCACCGACTAAGGACGTTGCTGGAGGGGGCAGAGAGTCACGAGGAGGCTGCCTTAGTGGCAGGACCTCCTGCGGTCTTCTGTGGACGTGCTCTTGGGCGCCAGTTGGATTTCTGGTCCTTAGCTGAGTTAGCGGACGAGGCGGAGGGCTTAGAGGACGACCAGTTGGAGGAACGAAAGGAGCGAAACTTCGACTGAATCCTACCCTGGGCAGGTTTCCTGGTCTTTGTTTGTGGCATGGAAGTACTCTTCCCGCCAGTAGCCTCTTTAATAATTTCATCCAGCTGTTCACCGAATAGCCGTGAACCAGCAAAAGGAAGCCCAGCAAGGTACTTCTTTGAAGAAGCATGTGCCTTCCACTCTCGAAGCCACAAGATCCTGCGGATAACGAGGGAATTAGCCGAAGCCACCGTGGTGCGGTGAGAAGCCTCTAGCATGGCAGACATGGCATAAGAAGAAAAAGCTGAAGCTTGAGAAGTTAAGGCAACCATCTCGGGCAGAGATTCCCTGGTGAGGGAATGCATCTCCTCTAGAGAAGCAGAGATGGCTTTGAGGGCCCATACTGCAGCAAAAGTTGGGGAAAACGCGGCCCCCGCCGCTTCATACACGGATTTGGCCAGAAGGTCAATCTGATGGTCAGTGGCATCCCTAAGGGAAGTGCCATCAGCCACCGACACAACGGTCCGGGCTGAGAGCCTAGACACCGGAGGGTCTACCTTTGGGGAGTGAGCCCACTCCTTGACCACCTCAGGTGGAAAGGGAAAACGGTCATCAGAACCACGCTTTGGGAAGCGTTTGTCAGGACAGGCCCTGGGTTTGGTCACAGCGGCCTGAAAACTAGAGTGGTTAAAGAACACACTCCTTACTCTCTTAGGCGAGGTAAACTGGTGCTTTTCTGCCAGAGAGGGTTGCTCCTCTAATACTGGCGGATTGAGATCCAGTACAGAATTAATGGAAGCAATCAAGTCACTAAGTTCTGAGTCACCCTCGGAAAGATCAATGGGGCACATGGAGTTAGCCTCCGAGCCCCCTGTAAAGGCATCCTCCTCATCCTGCGAGTCAGCTCTTGAATCAGAGATGAGGGATGAGGAGGGATGATCCTCCGCGGGATGAGGAGGGAGAGGAAACCTTGCGGCGCTTCTTAGGAAGACGGGGTCTGTGCCCTGATGATGAATCCTCTTGTGAGCTCCAGAGGACGGACACTGACGGAGGTCAGAGGATAGGGATCCTAAAGGACCCTTAGCAAGAGCATTGGAGGCACCCTGTGAAGGGGGCTGATGCATATTCAAAGTCCTGGACAGAAGTCCCATGGACTCAGCAAATGACTGGGAGATAGACCTAGAGAAGGACTCTTGTGACGCCCTGGGCAAGCCAGGGGTCACAGGTCACAACACCACACGCAGCCCACATTCCCTGCAGGAACACCAAGGTCAGACCAGAAACCCTTGTTGCCTTCCTCCAGGGGCTGATGTCCACACCAGGGGGTGGGCCAGGCGGTTGGTCTCCACCCACCAAGGAGTTCACAGCCCTGGAGGCGGGAAAACCAGGCAGTTAGCTCAGGGAAGAGCTTGAGTGAAGTCAAGATTAGAGTGAGAGCTTGAAGTGTGAGGAGTAAACAGTGAAGTAGAAGGAGGGAAAGTAGAGAAAGAGAGAAAAGTGACAGCAAGAAGCCTGAAGTTGGTCCGGGTGTGTGCCCCGGACTAAGACAGCAAGGTTGACAGACGGCGGTGACCGTCTGCAGGAGAGATTGCTCGGAGGTTGCCGAAAGGACCTTGGGCGGGTGGTAACCCGGCGGTACCGGAGCGGTATACAAAGAACAGTCTGCACCAGGGCAGGGGCCTTTCGGATCCCGGCAAGGCTAGGAGTCGCCATAATTTGCCAAATCCGTCAGTGAAGGGGACCACTGGGTCTCCCAACAACCAAGTCCCGATTGAAGGCAACAGTCCAACCGTTAAGGGGAGACACCGCCACCGCCGAGGCACCAGTTTCCCAGGGCCAGCGCCTGCGGGCAAGAGTGGGGCTCCTCCGGCCCATATTCAAGTCGGGGAGCGGGTTACCGGTGGGAATCCATCGCTACCAACGTTGAACATAGGTGCAGGGAAGGGACTGTCACCGTTAACTGCAGGGAATATCAACACCGCAGCCGTCCGAGGGAACCGTCCAACCAGCCGTTTGTTTACCGAGAACTTTGTCATCATCTTTTGGCTGAGTGAGTACCTCCGTGCCGTGCGGCACAGCGCTGCCCCTGCGCCCCTGCACTTCCACAGGCCCCATAACCCGCCTGTTCACCATCCCAATCCCATCACTGGGCCCCGGGACCACCAATCCCCTACCCACGGAGGGGCAAATCAACAACTGGCTGCTCCATACCACCACTCCCGGGATCCCCAGCCAGAGCAGCGGTGGTGTCCACACAATCACCACAACCGTGGGTGGCGTCACAGACAATAAACTATCCCAACAACCAAACCCCTTTCACTCACGGGCGAGGAGCGCCGCTCGAGTCCCCGGGATCCGGCCCATCGCTCGAGCCACAGAGCAGCAGCAGGCCGCGGCAGCCGGACCCGAGCAGTGGGAGAGCGCAGTGTCCCCTCCTCCGCCCGCGACACTCTACCCAGGCCGGGGGTTCAGCCACAGGTGCAGAAGCAGCCTGAGACCACTGGGGGTGAGACACCAGGCTGTGGCACCTCCAAGTTAAAGCAGACATCACAATGTGGATAGGTGCTCGGTTCAGGCAGCAAGAGCTTACATGCAGAGCATGTAGTATAAAGCTTTGGAGCCTTGCTCCTCGTGTGAGACATGCTGCTGGAGTGGGGAAAACAGCTTCTACAAAGAGAATGAACCCCAGGGAGTATATTCAGAGGTCCACAACCAGAGACCGGCTGTGGCTTACCAGACCGCTGGAAGCGATGTTGTGTGCCCTCCAGATCCTGAAGCCTGGACCCCCAATGCACAGCACCTCAGCAGGGATGCAGAGTGCAGGATGGCCCAAGCGCAGAGTGAACCCTGTCCAAGAAAATGGCCGCCGGAGCGAAGAGAGGGGGCGGGACGGGGGCGTCCCTGTAGGAGAGCGGGAACTGGAGGGCCATAGAGACCTGCAGGGGGGGGGGGGAGTCACGCACAAACAGTGGGGAGTGTCCCTCCCCTGTGCAGGACGGCTGCCGGGCGGAGCCGTGCCTGTCCCTCTGCATGAGTGACATGCGAGGACAGATAACAGAAACTAGGCCTCCGGCAAAGCCGGGGCCTAAATTTGAGCAGCAAGGCCGACGCGCAGGCACCATCGGCGCGGTTCTCGGGCGAAAAGCCAGAGGACCCGCCGGAAATGCCAAAACAAATACAGCAAACACACTCTCCCCATACAATAAAGGACAGGGACCCCCAACATATGAACATCTCAGGTACTTAGCTGCTGAGACGCAGGGCCAGGTCCCTGGGGATGAGTGCTCCGGTCCAGCAGGGTCCTCAAAGGGCTGTGGACGGAGACCGGTCTCCTGCCAGGCATGGAGACCGCGCGCTGGCTCCCACTTCAATCCAGAGCCCAGGAGGGATGGTGAAGGAGCACGGCATGTAAGGCTCCAGCCTTGAAAATCAACCTTACAACACCACCGACACAGTGGGGTGAGAAGGGACATGCCGGGAGTCCAGACGTGGACCCGCAGTTCTTCAATCCTTTTCCAAAAAAAAATTCATATGAGAATGTATGTGTGGATGTATGCCTCCTGAACACAAAGCGATAAACTGGCTGTGACTGGCTCACCAGGGGGTGTATAGGCTCAGAGGGAGGAGCTACACTTTTAGGTGTAGTACTTTGTGTGTCCTCCGGAGGCAGAAGCTAAACACCCAAGGTCTGGGTCTCCCAAAGGAACGATAAAGAAATAGAGGGGATCCCACACTTTTTTTTTTTTAGTTATTTGACTTAAAAATAAATAAATAAGTAAAATGATGTGAGATCCCCTCATTTTTCTAATACCAGCCAAGGTGCAGCAGACAACTGGGGGCTGATATTATTAGGGTGGGAAGGGCCATCGTTATTTGGCCCTTTCCAGCCTAAAAAAACTGCGTTTTTAAACTACATTTAAATGGATGCTATTGGCCTTCCCCATTGGCACCTACAACATTCTTTATGGGAACGGATACATCAAAATGGCAACCATCGTCCTGCTAATAGTTCCCTTTATACCATCTTGGTAGTCCTGTGTGGTATTTAACCTTTCCTTGTGCCTGCGCACTATATTACTTTGATCTGCAATCAGCAGTGCAGATGAAAGTGCACTAACGCAGGAGCACAATGTTGGCCTCTGTGGATGATGTAGGACAGGTCATCCACACTGGGCTTGGTAGATGGAGAACTGATCGCTGCAGACAGGAGGTGCCGCATCAGACAGCGCCGACACCCAAAAGGACCAGACTGCCAAGTAGGTGAGTATAATATAAGTGATTTTTTATGTTCTACACAACGGTCTGGACTCTTATATACAGTATTCTGGAATGCTGAGTATAAGAGCTCACTGGTGGTGGCCACAGCTTATAGTGGCCAAATCTAGCGACAGGTTCCCTTTAATGCACTGTATAATAATGGAAACCCCACTTACCTTCATTATAATCTCAGCTGGAATACAATGGGTTAAGAGTTCATACAGTCGTCCACGAACTTCCAGCAACCTATTAAGATCAGAACATTACAAAGGTGCAAACACAATATAGTCAAAGTACAGTGATAATAACTTATTGGTCGCATTCCAACATTCTAAGGGGTATTACAGCCAAACGTCATCACGAACAGCACTCACAGGTGATAACTGTTAGAATGCTGGAACCCCCAATTACCAGAAAAAAATCACTTGGGATGCCTGCTCTCCTCTGGCTGTAAGACTGCAGCGGTGTTGAATGGGAGTTGCAGATCGCACACAGACACTGCTGTGCAAGTCAACTCTGACACTGAAGAACACCAGTTCTGACAACTACACAAGTGTCAGACCTCTATGAGGCAGAAGTGTGCATGTGCGACCTGCAGCCTCCTCTCAACTCTTCGAGATCCTTGTTCTGGCAATCAATTGGGGACCCCAGCATCCAGTGGACAGACTGAAATACCCCTTTGAGGAGGACAAAAACAGAAAGACTTATGGAAGAAAAAAAAAAAAGGGAATTTAATAAGATAATTGAGATGCTCCCCTTTTTTTTTCTTCAAAAAGCATGAATGTCAGCAATATATAAATCTGGCACCATTTTGTACAAATATTCATTGACTAATTGCTGACTTTCATTGACTTTATTCTGAAGGTTTTTCCATATAAATCTGGACTATAGGACAGTGGTGGTAAAAGCAATGAGAGAACATCACGGTTGGCTGAACATTACTTAGAACGGATGAAATCTAAAATGCCCAAACATTTGCTCAGTGACAGATGGACAGTCCTTCTACACAGTAATGGACAATTCACTTTATATACTCATCCAGCAGAATTTTCCTGAGTGTTGATGGATGAACAGAAAGACATACATACTCCTATGGTATGCAAGATCATACACTTCATACTTTGCATTAACAGTAATCCAATTATGGCTCCTTTTACATCTGAGACCGAATATTACAGTAAGGCAGAGCTCACATCAGCGGTATTTTGCCGCAAAACCGGATCAGTCACAAATGCCTTTCAGTTCTATTCACTTTCAATGGAGTCGCATCAAGATGCGGTCACATGCGGTTTTGTATGACGCACGCAACCACATGTGACTGCATCTTGCCGCGACTCCATTGGAAATTAATAGAAGTGAAACATTTGTGATGGATCCGGTTTTGCGGCAAAATACCGCTGATGTGAGCTTTGCCTAAGCGGGGGTGCAGGGTATTCAAAGTTTCCTGCTTCTGCCCTCAGGGAGCCAGCAAGTACCCTAGTGTACACCAATGAGGGGGTACGAACCCTGAAACAGCTGCCTAAAGAGGGGCATCATTTCAGATGGCAAGGCTCGAGGGTCAGACATTGTGTTACTGGTAATAAGTGGCACTATGGTGCTAGTTTTCTTATTCATCGGGTCAATTGCACTTTAAGGCCCTTCTTTTTTGTCCTCTGGAATTCAATGCCGGTTCTGGCACTAAATTCTCCGAAACACAGAGGTTCATGTAATCAAAATGCTTTTCATTTTAGGTCTTTTTAGACAAAAAGTTGCACAATACAGTAAAGATCACATACAACTAATATATTTGGACAAAAATGTCTGGGGTATAAAATAGCTCCAAGGAAAAATTATACATTTGGCCAGTGGAGTAATACATAGAGGTGGTTTACATTCATTTTGTATAATTTTCAATGAATTCCGCAGCTCACTTTGATAAATAAATGTCCTGACCTTTGCGGAGTTTGTTGGCTGACTATAGCATTAGCAGTCTCCTTCACATAAACCTCCCAATCCGTCTCTGGTAAGTCCTGATCTGAGCTGAAGGGATACCTGAAATATTTAATAAAAAAAAATATATATATAAATAAAATCAATACTAACTAAATAAAATTTTCATTTTTTTACAGTTGTATGGCTATTCAATCTGACAAACATTGAATATTACATCAAATAAATCTATCCATCAGCATACGTACTGTTGAACGCGGCAAGCCTCACACATGAGAAGAGCTTTACGCAGGTTTCGGCCAGATTTCTCGGCAATCTTCCGACCGAGCTCTTGTGGGAGAGAAAGTCCTTCTTTTCTGCATACATTAAACAGAACGGTGCAGATCTGCAAGGAAAAGTTTTGTTCAATACAAAACAAAAAAATAAAAAGGAATATTCCTACATTAGATATTTATGACATATTCACAGAATGTGCAATAATGTCTGAGAGGTGTGGGCCCCATCTATCTCCAGGAGGACAGGGCCAATAGGAATGAATAGCTACTTTCCTAGTCAATCTGTGCCAGGTGTCCCCTATTCTGGAGCGAGGTGCAAGTCCAGCATCTCACAATAAATGATGTGGATATGTCAAATATCTAGGAAGATATTTCATGTTTTTTTTTTCGAGACTTTAATTTTCATAACGTAACAGTATACATGGATAATTATATTTATATATATATATATATATATATATATATATATATATATATATATATATATATATATATATATATATATATATATATATATATATATATATATATATATATATATATATATATATAAAATATGAAAGTTACAATGTCTACACTGCATATTGCCGAACAATCAAATGTGCAATTATCTAACCAGTAATCTCATGATTCATTGCTACAAGGAATATCATTTCAATCATTCAGGGAGCATCCAGATGTCTGAGCACATTGGGCCGCAGTGCACAGACATTCTCCTGACTCGAGCGTCTCAGCCTTCTAGATCTATATGCTGCGACACTGGGGTTGGGAGACCTGCGGCCAGTCCGTACATTGTGGTCCATGCTTGGACATCTGAATCAGGTGGAATTTAGGAGAAGACACTGTGGTGATCACAAAAGCGTGTGACACAGCACACAACAGCAGCAGGAGCAGTACAAATTCTGGAGCAGCAGCACTACACGTCCCAGCAGGCAAATGACAACACGGGGGTAGCACAACCGCTCTGCACACCGTTACGGATTGGAAAAGAAATGTGCACAGCGGTAACAGCATTTACATTTTACTATTTGCCTGCGATTGCAGGTCCACACAGTACCAATCCCCACTGACCAATAATAGAAGCATTTTTATATGTTAATTGCTGCGATTGACCAGTTGCATTTGACCCGCCAATCACAGTGATCGCTGCGGGTGGAACAACCATTGCATCACCGGGGGCCTACACACGGATTGGTGCCATCTGAAACAGCACATACAGCAATGCCCAGCTATGATAAAAGAATTTGTTTTAAATGTTCTACTGCAATTGGCTGGTCACACAGATCTCTCAAAGGGAGAGGCAAAACTCACCCCCCCCATCCAATGTCAGGAAGGGGTTAATTGAAAAAAATATGATTAAAAAGAAGGGAATTTTGTTTACTTACCGTAAATTCCTTTTCTTCTAGCTCCAATTGGGAGACCCAGACAGTGGGTGTATAGCTACTGCCTCTGGAGGCCGCACAAAGAACTACACTTAAAAGTGTAAGGCCCCTCCCCTTCTGGCTATACACCCTCCCGTAGGAGTACGGATTCCTCAGTTTTAGTACCAAAGCAAGAAGGAGGAAAGCCAATAACAGTTTCAAAAACAAATTCAATCCGATAACTAGATCGGAGAACTTAAGAAACAACGTGAACAACATGTGCACCCGAAAAAAACGAAACCCTAAAAACAAATAGGGCGGGTGCTGGGTCTCCCAATTGGAGCTAGAAGAAAAGGAATTTACGGTAAGTAAACAAAATTCCCTTCTTCTTTTTCGCTCCTAATTGGGAGACCCAGACAGTGGGACGTCCAAAAGCAGTCCCTGGGTGGGTAAAAAGATACCACATGAACGGGCTGTCATACAGCCTCTTCCTACAGGTGGGCCACCGCCGCCTGAAGGACCCGTCTACCTAGGCTGGCGTCTGCCGAAGCGTAGGTATGCACTTGATAGTGTTTGGTAAACGTGTGCAGACTCGACCAGGTAGCCGCCTGGCACACTTGCTGAGCCGTAGCCTGATGCCTCAACGCCCAGGACGCACCAACGGCTCTGGTAGAATGGGCCTTCAGTCCAGATGGAATCTGAAGCCCAGCAGAACGGTATGTGTGAAGAATTGGTTCCTTGATCCACCGCGCCAGGGTGGATTTGGAAGCTTGCGATCCCTTATGCTGACCAGCGACTAGGACAAAGAGCGCATCCGAACGGCGTAGAGGCGCCGTGCGAGAAATGTAAATCCTGAGTGCTCTCACCAGGTCCAACAGATGTAAACCCTTTTCAAATTGGTGAACTGGATGCGGACACAAAGATGGCAAAGTGATATCCTGATTGAGATGAAAGGAAGAAACCACCTTGGGAGAAAACTCTGGAATTGGACGCAGTACTACCTTGTCTTGGTGAAACACCAGGAAGGGAGATTTGCAAGATAACGCCGCCAGCTCGGACACTCTTCGAAGAGATGTGACCGCTACAAGAAAAACTACCTTTTGTGAAAGCCGAGAAAGGGGAACCTCTTTCAAGGGCTCGAAAGGCGGCTTTTGAAGAGCAAGGAGAACCTTGTTCAGATCCCAGGGTTCCAATGGCCGTCTGTAAGGAGGAACGATATGACAAACTCCTTGGAGAAACGTGCGTACTTTAGAAAGCTGTGCCAAGCGCTTCTGAAAGAATACGGATAACGCGGAGACTTGACCCTTAAGCGAGCTAAGGGACAAACCTTTTTCCAACCCAGACTGCAGGAAGGAAAGAAAAATTGGCAATGCAAATGGCCAGGGAGAAAACCCTTGAGCCAAGCACCACGCTAAGAATATCTTCCACGTTCTGTGATAGATCTTAGCTGAGGATGGTTTTCTAGCCTGTCTCATTGTGGCAACAACTCCCTGAGATAAACCTGAGGCCGCTAGGATCCAGGACTCAATGGCCACACAGTCAGGTTCAGGGCCGCAGAATTCTGATGGAAAAACGGCCCTTGAGACAGCAGATCTGGACGGTCTGGTAATGCCCACGGCTGGCCTACCGTGAGATGCCACAGATCCGGGTACCACGACCTTCTTGGCCAATTTGGAGCGACGAGTATGGCTCGCTGGCAGTCGGACTTGATTTTCCGGAGAACTCTGGGTAACAATGCTAGAGGTGGGAACACATAGGGGAGTCGGAATTGCGACCAATCCTGAACCAATGCGTCTGCCGCCAGCGCTCGGTGATCGTGAGACCGTGCCATGAAAACTGGGACCTTGTTGTTGTGCCGTGACGCCATCAGATCGACGTCCGGCGACCCCCAGCGGCAACAGATCTGTTGAAACACGTCCGGGTGAAGGGACCATTCTCCTGCGTCCATGCCCTGGCGACTGAGAAAGTCCGCTTCCCAGTTTTCCACGCCTGGGATGTGAACTGCAGATATGGTGGACGCTCTGCTTTCCACCCACGTCAAAATCCGCTGGACTTCTTGAAAAGCTTGGCGACTGCGTGTTCCCCCTTGGTGGTTGATGTACGCCACCGCTGTGGAGTTGTCCGACTGAATCCGAATCTGCTTGCCTTCCAGCCATTGTTGGAAGGCTCGCAGAGCAAGATAGATTGCTCTGATTTCCAGAACATTGATCTGCAAGGTGGACTCTTCCTGAGTCCACGTCCCCTGAGCCCTGTGGTGGAGAAACACCGCTCCCCACCCTGATAGGCTCGCATCTGTCGTGACCACTGCCCAGGACGGGGGAAGGAACGACTTTCCCTGTGACAATGAGTTGGGGAGAAGCCACCAACGTAGAGAGTCCTTGGCAGTCTGAGAGAGGGAGACCGTCCTGTCGAGGGACATCGATCTCCCATCCCATTGGCGCAGAATGTCCCATTGGAGAGGGCGCAGATGAAACTGCGCGAACGGGACTGCCTCCATTGCTGCTACCATCTTTCCTAGGAAATGCATGAGGCGCCTCAGTGAGTGCGACTGGCTCTGAAGGAGAGATTGCACTCCAGTCCGTAGCGAGCACTGCTTGTCCAGTGGAAGCCTCACTATCGCTGATAGAGTATGAAACTCCATGCCAAGATAAGTCAGAGATTGGGTCGGGGTTAGATGAGACTTTGGAAAGTTGATAATCCACCCGAAAGTCTGGAGAGTGTCTAGCGCCACCTCCAGACTGTGTTGGCATGCTTCTTGAGAGGATGCCTTTATAAGCAGGTCGTCTAGATACGGGATGACCGAGTGACCCTGCGAGTGCAGAACAGCTACTACTGCTGCCATGACTTTGGTGAAGACCCGGGGGGCTGTTGCCAGACCGAAGGGTAACGCTACGAACTGTAGGTGCTCGTCGTGTATGACGAAACGTAGGAAACGCTGATGCTCTGGTGCAATCGGCACGTGGAGATACGCATCTTTGATGTCTATTGATGCTAGAAAATCTCCCTGAGACATTGAGGCTATGACGGAGCGTAGGGATTCCATCCGGAACCTCCTGACTTTTACGTGTCTGTTGAGCAACTTCAGATCCAGGACGGGACGATACGATCCGTCCTTTTTTGGGACCACAAACAGATTGGAGTAAAAACCGTGACCCTGTTCCTGAAGAGGGACGGAGGTCACCACTCCTTCCGCCTTTAGAGCGGCCACCGCCTGCCACAGAGCATCGGCTCGGTCTGGTGGTGGAGAAGTTCGGAAGAAACGAGTTGGCGGACGAGAACTGAACTCTATCCTGTACCCGTGAGATAGAATATCTCTCACCCAACGGTCTTTGACGCTTGCTAGCCAAATGTCGCCAAAGTGGGACAGCCTCCCACCGACCGCGGGCGTGGGTATCGGAGACCGCAAGTCAGGAGGACGTCGTTTTGGCAACGGTTCCTCCGGCTGGTCTTTTTGGGCGTGACTGAGACCTCCAAGGATTTGAACGTCTCTGGTCCTTTTGAGTCTTTTTTGACGAGGCGAATTGGGACCTGCCCTGTCCTCGAAAGGACCGATAACCAGACTGACCCCTCCTCTGTTGGGGCTTGTTTTGTCTGTGTTGCGGTAAGGAAGAGTCCTTACCCTTGGAGTGTTTGATGATTTCATCCAAACGCTCTCCAAACAATCGGTCACGAGAAAAAAGGCAAATTGGTTAAGCACTTCTTGGAATGAGAATCTGCTTTCCAATGTCTCAACCACAGAGCCCTACGCAAAACAACTGAGTTGGCTGACGCCACTGCCGTGCGGCTTGTAGCGTCCAGAACAGCATTAATCGCGTACGACGCGAATGCCGCCATTTGCGAGGTCAATGGTGCTACCTGCGGGGCAAATGCACGTGTGACTGAGTCGACTCGCGCAAGCCCGGCCGTGATAGCTTGGAGTGCCCATACGGCCGCAAAAGAAGGCGCTAATGACGCTCCAATCGCTTCATAGATGGATTTCAGCCAGAGCTCCATCTGCCTGTCAGTGGCATCTTTAAGTGCCGCTCCATCTTCAACAGCAACCAAGGATCTAGCTGCAAGCCTGGAAATTGGAGGATCCACTTTTGGACACTGGGTCCAACCCTTGACCACTTCAGAGGGAAAAGGGTAGCGTGTATCTTTAAGTCGTTTAGGAAAACGCCTTTCAGGATAAGCGTGGGGTTTCTGGATTGCGTCTCTGAAGTCAGCGTGGTCCAGAAAAGTGCTTAATGTACGCTTAGGGTATCTGAAATGGATTCTCTCGTGCTGCGAAGCTGACTCCTCTACAAGAGGAGCTGGTGGGGAAATATTCAACATCTTATTGATGTTAAATATAAGATCATTAACTATGGCGTCACCATCTGGTGTATCTAGATTGAGAGCGGTCCCAGGATCAGAATCCTGATCAGTTACGTCCGCCTCATCACCCATAGATTCATCCCGCTGGGATCCAGACCATTGAGATGAATGTGAAGGCCCGTCATAACGAGCCCGCTTAGGCTGCCCGGGGCCATCGTCCGAGTCAGAGTCTTCACCCTGAGGTGTAGATGCCCGTCCCGGAGCTAGGAGCTGAGGGGGACCAGGGGGCAATGATTGCACAGTGTCCGAGGTCTGAAGTACAGGCCTAGCTCGCAATGTGTCAAGAATTTGTGACATAGTGAGAGACATTCTGTCAGCAAAAGCTGCAAACTCAGTTCCTGTCACCTGGACAGCATTCACAGGTGGTACACCCTGGGACACGTCCAGCAGAGGTCCCGACTGTGCAAGCGCCGCAGGGGCCGAGCACTGCACACAATGGGGGTCCGTGGAGCCTGCCGGTAGAAAAGTCCCACATGCGGTGCAGGAAGCATATAATGTCTGTGCTTTGGCACCCTTGCGTTTTACGGGCGACATGCTGCTGGCTCTCTGCATGTGAGAGAGTCTATAGCCAAAAGGGCGACCAGCGCTATGCAGTACAAAGTATTTGTAGCAACAAAATACTAAGAATACTACGAGCACAAGAGGGGGTGAGCCCTGAGGGCTGCTTACCGCCCGCTGAACAGCGGGTAGAGGCTGCAGAATGCCTTGTCTGGGTCTCCCCGGCTCCCCTCTGCAGCACAGCGTGTCTGGCAAGAATGGCTGCCGGCTTGTGTGGAGAGGGGCGGTCCGTGGGAGTTCCCAAACAAAAGTGCGGGAACAGTGTCCCCTCTGTGCTGACTGTGAGGGCTGGAGTATGTAAAAACGACTCCAGCCCTCAGCGCTGATGCACTGGCCAGCGTCCCGCCCCTCTCCTGACTGGCAGGTCTGGGGGCGGGAACGAACGAAAGCAGGCCGCAAAAGCCGGGGACTCGAGTTATCAGCGCGGCCGCCGTAAAAGCGCGGGCCGCGCTGAAGTCCCCGGCGCACTACAAGTGCCAGCCGCGCCGCTATTCCAGCGGCCGGCGCGACCGAGTCCTAGACGTGGGCAGCGTCCCGCCCCTCTCCTGACTGGCAGGTCCGGGGGCGGGAACGAACGGAAACAGGCCGCAAAAAGCCGGGGACTGTAGTTATCAGCGCGGCCGCCGTAAAAGCGCAGGCCGCGCTGAAGTCCCCGGCGCACTACAAGTGCCAGCCGTGCCGCAGCCCCAGCGGCCGGCGCGGCCGATCCCATAAGTGTGCCTGCTTCAGCTAAGCTGAATGAGGCCATGGCACAGGCGCCGCAGCGCTGACGTCCCCCGGCGCACTACAACACCCAGCATGCTGCGGTGTGAGCGCCAAATGCACGGGGACACAGAGTACCTTAAGGAAGCAGGGCCATGTCCCTGACGTACTCCGCTCCATCCAGCATCTTCTCCAGGGGCTGTAGATGGAGCCCGGTCTCAGTGCCTGGAGACCGGTAAATCCCACTTCACCCAGAGCCCTGTAAAAAGGGATGGGGAAGGAATCAGCATGTGGGCTCCTGCCGCCGTACCCGCAATGGGTACCTCAACCTTACAAACACCTCCGACATAAGTGGGGTGAGAAGGGAGCATGCTGGGGACACTGTATGTGTCCTCTTTTCTTCCATCCGACATAGTCAGCAGCTGCTGCTGACTAAAAACAATGGAGCTATGCGTGCGTGTCTGACCTCCTTGCGCACAAAGCTAAAACTGAGGAATCCGTACTCCTACGGGAGGGTGTATAGCCAGAAGGGGAGGGGCCTTACACTTTTAAGTGTAGTTCTTTGTGCGGCCTCCAGAGGCAGTAGCTATACACCCACTGTCTGGGTCTCCCAATTAGGAGCGAAAAAGAAAAACACCAAAACACAGATCCTGTAGGTTATGATCTGCAGACAGATCACTAGATCAAGAGGATTTAGTTGCAAATACACTGCACATTTTTTTTATGTACATTTGCTTTTCACATTTCTGTACAGATTTTCTCAGCGGTGGATTAGAATGTTATTTTTCACTTTGCTGCTACTGTAATACCCTGCAGACGTTCCACTGACAAATCTGCAACCTAGTCACTATGTGTGAACATGACATTAAAGGGGAAGTCACTTCTTTAACATCCTGTCCCAAGATGTCGTAGGCTAAATAATATTAGCAAATACGTAACACCAATTAGAAATGTAGTTTAGTTCTCCTGATATAGCTATGTCTCTTACCTCATGTGCAGGGCACTGCAGCTTGGATATCCATGGCTACAAAAATGAGCAACTGTCAATATGAGTGGATGTAACCCAGGATACCTAAGCTGCAGTGCCCTGCACATGAGGTAACAGATATGGCTATAGCAGGAGAACTATACTACATTTCTAATTGGTGGTATTTGCGAATATTAATATCTCTATTACATATTGGGATAGGATCTTGGAGATGAGAATACCTGTTTAAGCATCATTCAGACATCTGTGTATCATAGTCGGAATATGAACAGAAATGCTTTAAGTGACCAAAACTTGACAGCCTTATAAAAACACCCATTAAACTCAAGTTTGGGACAGGAGACCCTTGTCCAGTCCATTCATCCAGTCCATTCATCAGCATCATACAAGTATGTCTGAATTTGGCTTTATGGTGTTGGCTAGTAGTCGGGAGTTTAGTTCTGCACTTTATGCCACCGCTAAGGTCAGTGACCGCAGCCCAGCTCAGAATGGAGTCTCAGCATAGAACGGATAGGCTTAACACCATACTTTTTTCTCTGATTGATCATGGAGTGCAGAAGCAAGGACAGTACATAAAAGCAACACACACACACACATTATATATATATATATAGTCACAATCTTCTAGACTAAAACTAATTACCTTCTTAGGATGAACCATACCTCATCAACACTCGGGGCGGGCACACGCACTGCCAGACATCGGCTTCTTATTGGAGCAATGACTTTTGATGTAGAATTACAACATAAAATGAGCCTACAAGTAGACATGTACTTCTCCATAGTTCTTCTCAACGCGTGCTGAGCATCCTTAGTCAGTTTATCCACCTCTGTAAGAAGGACAACTATAGAGAGAGTAGAAATAACTGTGTAAGTGATGACAACTTTACAGGAACGTTCAGCTTCACTGTACAAAACTAAACCATACAATGTGTATATTATATATATCTATAATATATATCTATATCTATATATATCACGAGGAAGACAGCGTGGAGACCCACTAATGCTATGCTCCTGATGGTTGTGCTACTGATTATTGTACCAAGCTACTGGACAAACAAATCCCAACCTGTATGAAAGTAAGGCTGGTTTCACACTACGTCTTTTTAACATCCGTTGAAAACGTTTTTTTAACGGAAGTACGGATCCTGTGCAAATCCGTTTTGTGTTTAATGCATTTTCAATGTACTCACGTCCACTTCCGTTTGCATTCGTTTGCGTCCGTTAGACGCAGGATCCGTCATTTTGCGTTAATTTAACACGTTTCAAAAACGCAACATGTAGCGTTTTTTGGCTTTGTCAAATTAACGTATGTCACAGGATCCTTGACATTGCGCCGCGAGCTGCACTGCATGTCAATGAGTGCTGGATCCTGCCTACCAAAAGTCGTTCAGTTGCGTTATAACAGGATCCTGATTCTGTACTGAGCATGCCCGGGACAGTCACAGTCACAGTCACAGTCACAGTCACAGTCACAGTCACAGTCACAGTCTCTCTCTCTCTCTCTAGCCAGCCAGCCAGCCAGCCCGGCTCTGCTATGTGCACGCAGCCCGGCTCTGCTATGTGCACGCAGCCCGGCTCTGCTATGTGCACGCAGCCCGGCTCTGCTATGTGCACGCAGCCCGGCTCTGCTATGTGCACGCAGCCCGGCTCTGCTATGTGCACGCAGCCCGGCTCTGCTATGTGCACGCAGCCCGGCTCTGCTATGTGCACGCAGCCCGGCTCTGCTATGTGCACGCAGCCCGGCTCTGCTATGTGCACGCAGCCCGGCTCTGCTATGTGCACGCAGCCCGGCTCTGCTATGTGCACGCAGCCCGGCTCTGCTATGTGCACGCAGCCCGGCTCTGCTATGTGCACGCAGCCCGGCTCTGCTATGTGCACGCAGCCCGGCTCTGCTATGTGCACGCAGCCCGGCTCTGCTATGTGCACGCAGCCCGGCTCTGCTATGTGCACGCAGCCCGGCTCTGCTATGTGCACGCAGCCCGGCTCTGCTATGTGCACGCAGCCCGGCTCTGCTATGTGCACGCAGCCCGGCTCTGCTATGTGCACGCAGCCCGGCTCTGCTATGTGCACGCAGCCCGGCTCTGCTATGTGCACGCAGCCCGGCTCTGCTATGTGCACGCAGCCCGGCTCTGCTATGTGCACGCAGCCCGGCTCTGCTATGTGCACGCAGCCCGGCTCTGCTATGTGCACGCAGCCCGGCTCCTAGCAGCTGTAGACACTCGTAACCAAGGTAAATATCGGGTATCCAAGGCCGATGTTTACCTTGGTTACCAGCGTATGCAGCTGTCAGAAGCCTCCTCCCAGTCTAGCTCCCCTCAATCCCGATCACATGACTCCTTTGCCCGCCCCTAACATCCAGTGCAGGATCCTGCAAAATAACATATGCGTTTGCATACGTTATTTGCTGTAAAAGCAGGATCCGTACTTCCGCTAAAAAAACGTTTTCAGCGGATGTTAAAAAGACGTAGTGTGAAACTAGCCTTAATGGGATGTTTTATTATCACATCTGAGGCTCTCTGCAAACAGATTGCCCAACCATAGCTTCAATAAAGAGCTATACAGGTGTAGACAGATTTGTACACATATATATCCTGATAAAACACACACAAAAGCAGGGATCACATCACATTAACCAATTTACGACTTATGATGTAATGCTGGCTTGTGCAGCAAGCCAATTTGTTTCCCACACATGCAAGCTGATCTGATGACATGTACAGCTAACAGGCGTGGGTGGATCGGAGATCCACCTGCGCATGTTGACTAGTTAAATCCTGCTGTAACACTCAGACTGCAGGATTCAACATGGATCACACCATTCCCAGCAGCCATTGGCAGTCTTGTGATGTGATCATGAGGTGCCAATGGGATGTCATGACAGCTGGAGGTCAGCTGATGATCCCTGTCACTATCATAATGTAGTTCCTGAGAACGCCGGCTGAGTGCCGACATTCACAGGGGATAAGCATTTCTGCATACAGAAAGGAGCTGAAGCATCACTCTGATCAGGAGAAGCGACGGAAGTATATTAGAAAGGGACTAGTAAAAACAATAAAAAAGAGTAAACGTTTTTTAAAATAAGGAAAAAAATATATTAATCATTCCCTTCTTTACTTTTTTCCCCCTCAATGAAGAGAAAACAAAATAAAAAGCACATATTTGGTATCGCCATATTCAGAAACGCCTGACCTATCAAAATCTAAAATAAATTAATCTGGTTGTTAAAGGCTGTAATGAGAAGAAAAACAAAAAACAAAAACAAAACACACACCAGAATTAGTTTATTGGTTACAGCAACACTGCAATAACAGACAATCAAAACATCACATCTACCCAAAAAAAGAGAGCCCTCACAGAGACCCAGATCCCAAAAAAAGAGAATTTTGTTTACTTACCGTAAATTCTTTTTCTTATAGTTCCGTAATGGGAGACCCAGACCATGGGTGTTTAGCTTCTGCCTCCGGAGGACACACAAAGTACTACACTAAAAAGTGTAGCTCCTCCCTCTGAGCATATACACCCCCTGGATAACCAGATCTAGCCAGTTTAGTGCAAAAGCTGAAGGAGAATAGCCACCCACAAGTAAAGACAGAGCAAGAACCGGAAGGACCGGAGACTCTGTCCACGACAACAGCCGGTGATAACACGCGGAACAAGAAACTGCCAACAGGCAACAGGGAGGGTGCTGGGTCTCCCAATACGGAAATATAAGAAAAAGAATTTACGGTAAGTAAACAAAATTCTCTTTTTCTTTATCGTTCCTATGGGAGACCCAGACATTGGGACGTCTCAAAGCAGTCCATGGGTGGGAATAAACAGAAAAACTGAGTAGTAGGCGGAGCCTAACTTCACAAATGGGCGACAGCCGCCTGAAGGATGCGTCTGCCCAAGCTCGCATCTGCCGAAGCATGAGCATGCACTTGGTAGTGCTTTGAAAAGGTATGCAGGCTAGTCCAGGTGGCAGCCTGACAGAGTTGCTGAGCCGTAGCCTGGTGCCTGAAAGCCCAAGAGGCACCGACAGCTCTGGTCGAGTGTGCCTTGATCCCCGGCGGGGGGGGCACCTGAGTACACTGGTAGGCATCGGAAACGGCCGACCTAATCCAACGAGCTAAGGTCGGCTTAGAAGCCGAGAGGCCTATACGCCGACCTGTGGTTAGCACAAAAAGAGAGGTGCACCGCCTAAGAACAGCGGTGCGAGACACATAGATCCGGAGCGCCCGCACCAGATCCAGAGTATGCAACGCTTTTTCAAAGCGATGAACAGGAGCCGGACAAAAGGAAGGCAGGGAACCACTTTCTGTGAAAGACGAAACAAAGAAACCTCCCTAAGAGGCTCAAAGGGGGGTTTCTGCAAGGCCGTAAGGACCAAATTGAGGTCCCAGGGATCCAAGGGCCGCCGGTAAGGCGGAATGATGTGAGACGCGCCCTGCATGAAGGTGCGGACCTGAGCCAGCCGGGCGATACGCCGCTGGAACAGCACTGACAGAGCCGAGACTTGTCCCTTGAGGGAATTGAGGGATAGTCCTAGCTGCAGACCGGACTGTAGAAAGGACAGAAGGGTCGGCAAGGAAAAAGGCCAAGGAGCATGGCCGGAAGAGTGACACCAGGACAGTAAAATTCTCCAGGTCCTGTGATAGATTTTGGCCGAGGAAGACTTCCGAGCCTGAGTGAGTTATAGTGGAGATGACTTCAGGAGGAATACCAGAAGCCGTCAAGATCCAGGACTCAAGAGCCACGCCGTCAATCTGAGAGCCGCAGAATTCTGGCGGAAAAACGGACCTTGTGAGAGAAGGTCTGGACGGTCCGGAAGATGCCACGGCACCTCTACGGACAGATGGAGCAGGTCTGGGTACCAAGCTCGCCTGGGCCAGTCCGGAGCAATGAGGATGACCCGACGGCCCTCCATTCTGATCTTGCGCAGAACTCTGGGCAGGAGAGCTAGAGGGGGAAACACGTAGGACAGACGAAACTGGGACCAATCTTGAACCAGAGCGTCCGCTGCAAAGGCCTGAGGATCGTGGGAGCGAGCCACGTAAACCGGAACCTTGTTGTTGTGCCGGGATGCCATTAGATCCACTTCCGGAGTGACCCACTTGCGGCAGATTGACTGAAACACTGCCGGATGCAGGGCCCACTCGCCACTGTCCACGGTTTGACGGCTGAGATAATCTGCTTCCCAGTTTTCCACGCCTGGGATGTGGACTGCGGATATGGTGGACTTGGTGTCCTCCGTCCATTGAAGGATGCGTTGAACCTCCAACATTGCCAGGCGGCTGCGAGTCCCGCCTTGGTGATTGATGTAGGCAACCGCTGTCGCGTTGTCTGACTGGACTCGGATGTGCTTGCCCGCCAACAGGTGGTGAAAGGCTAGGAGAGCTAGAAGCACAGCTCTGGTTTCCAGCACATTGATCGAGAGGGCTGACTCGGACGGAGTCCAAGTGCCCTGCGCTCGGTGGTGGAGACATACCGCTCCCCAGCCGGATAGACTGGCATCCGTGGTGAGGATCACCCAGGACGGGGCCAGGAAAGAGCGCCCCTGAGACAGAGAGAGGGGCCGAAGCCACCACTGAAGGGAGCTCCTGGTCTGTGGCGACAGAGCCACTAGCCTGTGCAAGGAGGAAGTCCGCTTGTCCCAACAGCGGAGAATGTCCAGCTGCAGAGGACGCAGATGGAACTGGACAAAGGGAACAGCCTCCATTGACGCCACCATCTGACCCAGCACCTGCATTAGGTGCCTGATGGAATGACGGCGGGGCCTCAGCAGAGAGCACACCGCCAGATGGAGGGACTGCTGTTTGACTAAGGGCAGCTTCACAAGTGCCGGCAGAGTCTCGAACTGCATCCCTAGGTACGTGAGCCTCTGGGTCGGAGTCAGAGTGGATTTGGGCAGATTGACAAGCCACCCGAATTGGGCGAGAGTGAGCGAGACACTCCGCTGACAGTCTGCGCTGGATGAAGCCTTGACTAGAAGGTCGTCCAGGTAAGGAATCACTGCCAACCCCTGGAGGTGCAGAACCGCAACCACTGCTGCCATGACCTTGGTGAATACTCGAGGGGCCGTGGCTAACCCGAAGGGGAGAGCCATGAATTGGAAATGTTACTCTCCGATTGCAAAACGTAGCCAACGCTGGTGTGAAACTGCAATTGGCACATGCAGATAGGCATCTCTGATGTCGATGGATGCCCGGAAATCTCCTTGGGTCATTGAGGCAATGACTGATCGCAGAGATACCATGCGAAAGTGCCGCACATGAACATGCTTGAGATCCAGGATGGGCCGGAAGGAACCGTCCTTTTTGGGGACTAGGAAGATATTTGAGTAGAAACCTCTGAACCGTTCCCGGGCGGGAACCGGTACAATTACTCCGTTGGCCTGCAAGGATGCCACGGCCTGAGAGAAAGCGGCGGCCTTGGAGCAGGGGGGAGTTGACAGAAAAAATATGTTTGGCGGGCTGGAAGAGAATTCTATCCTGTAGCCGTGGGAGATGATATCCCGCACCCACTGATCGGAGACGTGTTGAAACCACACGACGCCAAAGTGGGAGAGCCTGCCACCGACTAAGGACGTTGCTGGCGCGGCCAGATAGTCAAGAGGAGGCTGCCTTAGTGGCAGCAGCTCCTGCGGTCTTCTGTGGACGCGCCTTTGTGCGCCAGTTGGATTTTTGGTCCTTGGCTGAGTTAGTGGACGAGGCCGAGGGCTTAGAGGACGACCAGTTGGAGGAACGAAAGGAACGAAACCTCGACTGGTTCCTACCCTGGGCAGGTTTCCTGGTTTTAGTTTGTGGCATGGAAGGACTCTTCCCGCCAGTAGCTTCCTTAATAATTTCATCCAGTTGTTCACCGAATAGCCTGGATCCAGCAAAAGGGAGCCCAGCAAGGTACTTCTTTGAAGAAGCATCTGCCTTCCACTCTCGAAGCCACAAGATCCTGCGGATAGCGAGGGAATTAGCCGAAGCCACCGCAGTGCGGTGAGAAGCCTCCAGCATGGCAGACATGGCATAGGATGAAAAAGCTGAAGCTTGGGAAGTTAAGGCAACCATTTCGGGCATAGATTCCCTGGTGAGGGAATGCATCTCCTCTAGAGAAGCAGAGATGGCTTTGAGAGCCCACACTGCTGCAAAAGATGGGGAGAACGAGGCCCCTGCCGCCTCATATACAGATTTGGCCAGAAGGTCAACCTGGTGGTCAGTGGAATCCTTAAGAGAGGTGCCATCAGCCACTGATACAAACGGTCCGGGCTGAGAGTCTAGACACCGGAGGGTCTACCTTTGGTGAATGAGCCCACTCCTTGACCACCTCAGGTGGAAAGGGAAAACGGTCATCAGAACCACGCTTTGGGAAGCGTTTGTCAGGACAGGCCGTAGGCTTGGACACAGCGGCCTGAAAACTGGAGTGGTTAAAGAACACACTCCTTGTCCTCTTAGGCAAGGTAAACTGGTGCTTTTCTGCCAGAGAGGGTTGCTCCTCTGATACTGGCGGATTGAGGTCCAGTACAGAATTAATGGACGCAATCAAATCACTAACATCTGAGTCACTTTCGGACAGATCAATGGGGCACATGGAGGTAGCCTCCGAGCCCCTAGTAAAGGCATCCTCCTCGTCCTGCGAGTCAGCTCTTGAATCAGAGCCGCGGGACGAGGAAGGAGAGGGGACCCTGCGTCTCCTTTTAGGAGGACGGGGTCTGGGACCAGATGATGAATCCTCTGTGAGCTCCGCTGAGAGAGCCATAGCAGCAGAGGCACCCTGTGAAGGGGGCTGATGCATGTTCAGCAAAGTCCGGGACAGCTGTCCCATGGAGTCGGCAAAAGACTGGGAGATTGACCTAGAGAAGGATTCTACCCAAGCCGGAGGTTCAGCCACAGGAGCCGGAGAGACCACTGGGGGGGCGATTCCAGGCTGAGGCATTGTCAGGGCAGAACAGGCATCACAATGTGGATATGTGCTCGGTTCAGGCAGCACGAGCTTACATGCAGTGCATACTGAATATAGCTTTGGAGCCTTGCTCCTCGTGTGAGACATGCTGCTGAAGTGGGGGCTCTTGCCAGAGTGACCCCCAGAGAGTATATACGGAGACCCACAACCAGAGGTTGTGGCTTACCAGACCGCTGGAGCGGTGTTGTGTGCCCTCCAGATCTCAAAGCCCGGACCCCCAAGCACCTCAGCAGGGATGCTGCAGCCAGTGCTGATTGCAAAGAAAACACTGATAAAATGGCGCCGGAGCGAGGAGAGGGGGCGGGGCCAACCCCGAGAGCGGGATCTGGAGGGCCAAAGAGACTTACAGGGGAGGAGACATGTACTCAGTGAGGAGTGTCTCTCCCCTGTGCCGAACGGCCGCTGGGCGGAGCCACACTGTCCCTCTGCATGAATGACATGCGAGGGCAGTGAAACCGAAAGTAGGCCTCCGGCGAATCCGGGGCCTAAATTCGAGCGGTGCGGCCGGCGCGCAGGCACCATCGGCGCGGTTCTCAGGCGACAGCCAGAGAACCCGCCGGAAATGTCACAAAAAACACTCAGCACACTCTCCCCACATAATAAAAGTACAGGGACCCCCAGAACATAAACGTCTCAGGTACTTAGCTTGCTGAGACGCAGGGCCATGTCCCTGGGGATGAGTGCTCCGTCCAGCAGGATCCTGAAGGGTTGCGGATGGAGACCGGTCTCCTGCAAAGCATGGAGAACCGTGCTGGCTCCCACTTCAAGCCAGAGGGATGGTGAAGGAGCGCGGCATGTAAGGCTCCAGCCTTGGAATCAACCTTAACAACACCGCCGACACAGTGGGGTGAGAAGGGACATGCCGGGGGTCCAAGCTTGGACCCGCTTTTCTTCAAAATCTTTCCAAAAATGAAAAATCAGAAGAGAATGCATGTGTGGATGTATGCCTCCTGAACACAAAGCAATGAACTGGCTAGATCTGGTTATCCAGGGGGTGTATATGCTCAGAGGGAGGAGCTACACTTTTTAGTGTAGTACTTTGTGTGTCCTCCGGAGGCAGAAGCTATACACCCAATGTCTGGGTCTCCCATAGCAACGATAAAGAAATGAGAATGTTACAAGTCTCAGAAAATGGAGACAGTCACAAAAGCGCTATTTTTTTTGACAAATTTGTGGGTTTTTTTCAACCCACTTAAAGAAAAAAAAAATCTCTACGTTTGGTATTTATGAACTCGCACTGACTGTGTGAAACAATAGAATTGTGGAACTGCACTTTCCTTTTCGATATCACCGCACTTGGAAT
This sequence comes from Anomaloglossus baeobatrachus, assembly GCF_048569485.1. Taxonomy (NCBI): domain Eukaryota; kingdom Metazoa; phylum Chordata; class Amphibia; order Anura; family Aromobatidae; genus Anomaloglossus; species Anomaloglossus baeobatrachus. Next base: position 718,444,734 of record NC_134354.1, read on the forward strand.
ATTCTTCCCGTTTTCCAGTGCAATGTGGGGTAGAATGAATGGTGTCATTCAAAAGTACAACTCGTCTCGCAAAAAACAAGCCCTCATGCCTATATTGAGGGATATGGCTCTTAGACAAAAAGGGAGGAAAAAAAGGAAAATCGTTTTGAAGGGGTTAAAGGTCTGCTTAGTGTATGTTAGGAAATGCTCCTGACTTAGGCACTAAGGAGCCAATTCATTAAGACTGGCACTACGCCACTTAATTAAGTGTATCTCTTAAATGGCCCGCACCTCTGCCAGAAATATGCTCAAGTCTAACTGGAGTACACTCCTGGAGTAAGTTACAGCACTAACGTGATCAAACCTTTCAAGAATTTGACGGTCTTACAGTCAAAAGTCCCATTATATTTTTGTGCAACTTATGAGATGTGCAAAAATATTGAGACTGAAGTTCTGTATTTTTCGGACCATAAGACGCACTTTTTTTCCCCCAAATGTTGGGGGAAAGTGGGGGGTGCGTCTTATGGTCTGAATATAGGGCTGCAGGGAATGAGGGTGCTGCGGTGGAGCGGGTCATCGGGGGCACGAGCAGGCTGTAGCAGCCTGCCGTGACCACGTGGACCTGCTCATTTAATATGTACGCCCATCCTCCCGCCCATCATCTCTCAGCGCTGAAGCCTGCACTGACAGGTGGGCGGGGTAATGGGCAGGGATAAACAGCCGGCCCGCATGATCACCCCTGGCAACTGCAGCCTGGAGTGATCATGTGCGGCTGTATTCACTGCCCCCCTCGAGCATCTGCACGGGGTGCAGTGAATCAGTACACATTACTCACCGTTCCCCCTGCAGCATCACGATCTCCTCCTGTCTGTCAGTTGACTTGCATGGAGACTAGCGGCGCGCACAGCGATGACGTCATCGCTGTGCGCACGTGTCCACACGCAGCCGCCGGCACAGACCGGAGGACATCGCGGTGCTGCAGGGGAACGGGGACGGCTCCACACTCCAGCGCTGCCGCTGACAGACGGTAAGAGGAGCAGTGCTGCAGGGAGTGAGGTGAGGTAAGGTGAGTATGAACGTTTATTTTTTTTTTATGTGCTACAGGATGCGGCCATACACCAGGATGATGGGGGTATATTATGAGCAGGCTGGGGAGTATATTATGAGCAGGCTGGGGAGTATATTATGAGCAGGCTGGGGAGTATATTATGAGCAGGCTGGGGAGTATATTATGAGCAGGCTGGGGAGTATATTATGAGCAGGCTGGGGAGTATATTATGAGCAGGCTGGGGAGTATATTATGAGCAGGCTGGGGAGTATATTATGAGCAGGCTGGGGAGTATATTATGAGCAGGCTGGGGAGTATATGAGCAGGACATTACCCCATAACAGTGGCAGCAGCAGATCCTCGCCCCATAAGTGTGTCATGACCACATTTTTTGCTTTAGCTCCGGTCCTGAGAGAGCCCTAGCACCAGAGGCACCCTGTGAGGGGGGCTGATGCATATTCAGCAAAGTCCTGGACAGAAGTCCCATGGACTCAGCAAAAGACTGGGAGATAGACCTAGAAAAGGATTCTACCCAGGCCGGGGGCTCAGCCACAGGAGTAGGAGCAGCCTGAGAGACCACTGGGGGAAGAGACTCCAGGCTGTGGCACCGCTAAGGTAGATCAGGCATCACAATGTGGATAGGTGCTCGGTTCAGGCAGCAGGAGCTTACATGCAGCGCATACAGAGTAAAGCTTTGGGGCCTTGCTCCTCGTGTGAGACATGCTGCTGGAGTGGGGGCTCTGCCAGAGAATGAACCCCAGAGAGTATATACAGAGGTCCACAACCAGACCCGGTTGTGGCTTACCAGACCGCTGTGCTGTGCAGAGCGGTGTTGTGTGCCCTCCAGATCCTGAAGCCCGGACCCCCAAACACAGCACCTCAGTAGGGATGCAGAACGCAGACCAACGCTGAGAGAATTCTGAGAAAATGGCCGCCGGAGCGAAGAGAGGGGGCAGGACTTGCATGAAGAGCGGGATCTGGAGAGCCATAGAGACCTACAGGGGAGGAGACACGCACAGCAGTGGGGAGTGTCCCTCCCCTGTGCAGCACGGCCGCCGGGAGGAGCCGCGCTGTCCCTCTGCATGAGTGACATGCTAGGGCAGTGAAACGAAACTAGGCCTCCGGCGAAGCCGGGGCCTAAATTTGAGCGGCGAGGCCGACGCGCAGGCACCATCTGCGCGGTTCTCGGGCGACAGCTAGAGAAGCCGCCGGAAATGTCAGAAAATACAATAAGCACACTCTCCCCCAACAATAAAGCACAGGGACCCCCAAATATAAACGTCTCAGGTACTTAGCTGCTGAGACGCAGGGCCATGTCCCTGGGGATGAGTGCTCCGGTCCAGCAGGGTCCTGAAGGGCTGTGGATGGAGACCGGTCTCCTGCCAGGCATGGAGACCGTGCTGGCTCCCACTTCAAGCCAGAGCCCAGGAGGGATGGTGAAGGAGCACGGCATGTAGGGCTCCAGCCTAGGAAATCAACCTTACAACACCGCCGACACAGTGGGGTGAGAAGGGACATGCCGGGGGTCCAGACGTGGACCCACAGTTCTTCAAACTCATTCCAAAAGGGAAAAATCATATGAGAATATGCATGTGTGGATGTATGCCTCCTGACACAAAGCAATAAACTGGCTGGGTCTGCTCACCAGGGGGTGTATAAGCTCAGAGGGAGGAGCTACACTTTTTAGTGTAGTACTTTGTGTGTCCTCCGGAGGCAGAAGCTAAACACCCATGGTCTGGGTCTCCCAAAGGAACGATAAAGAAATTTAATTTTTTTATTTTCCGCCTCAAAAATTAGGGTGCGTCTTATGGTCCGGTGCGTCTTATAGTCCGAAAAATATTGTATTTTATTCCAGGATTCTGGTGTAATCATCTTAATGAACGGCCTTTAGAAGGCTCTACCAGCCCAACAGATACAAAAGAAAAGAAAAAAGTAGCTTCTCTCAGGCCTGAATGTTACAATAAACAAAAAGGTATTGAATATCTTGTTTTAAGACCAATGTGCATCCAGTATGAAAAAAATTGGTACAATGAGGAAGGCTTTTTTTTTTTTTTTTACATGGAAGTCAATTATGTAAGGTCATTCATTAGCGGTATAAGTTGTTAAGCTATGTGCACACGTTGCATTTTTTAATGCATTTTTCCTTTCAGATTTTAATCAATACTGCAAGGAAAAAAAAGCATCCCAGCAACGTCTATAAGAATCGTGACTTGCTGTGCACATGCTGATTATTTTTTCATTGGAGATTTTGTTGCTGAAAAAAGAAGCAGCATGTCAATTGTTTCTGCGTTTCTATAATCCCCTGCAATAGCTTTATCACTACAGTGGATTATATCGCAGCACTTCGCCTCACACACACCATATGCATACAGCATGGTGTTTGAGCCGATCCGTAGCTTAGTAACCCAGGGTCGTCATGGTGACGACCGAGGATTACCATGGCAGTGATCGGGTCCCTGTGATCCCATTAAAGGGACCAGATCGCCAAGGAGAGGTAAGTGATCCTTCTCCCTGCTGCGATCGCATTGATCGCATCAGCGCGGGTTCCGCTCCGGGCAGTGGGAGCTGGGTCCCGGCTGTAACATCAGCCCAAGACCCAGCAGCGATTGCAGGGGTGAAGTGCATGAACCCCCGCAATCACCATGACAGAAAAAAAAGCAAAAATAGGAAAAAAGCATGGGAAAGAACGCACAAATGCAATTAAAAAATGCGCGTTTTTTCAGCTGCTTTTTGCCTTCAAAAACATGCTATGTGCAGAAAAGAAGCACTCAAAAAAGCAACATGTACACATAGCCTTAATGGAAGGGGAAGCCTTCGATGTGATAAACAGGGCCTAACAAACCTCCAAATGTTTAGATTTTTATCAAAAGGTTCCATTTCAACATACAATATACAAAAAGTGATAATGCCTCAGGGTATTTGGCTCAAGAGTTAGGCCCTGTCTCTGCACGTGTGCTTTTTTTCTTGCTTTTTAAACTGCACTGTGTCAATGACAAAATGCATGCGTTTTGCTTCCACAGTAAAGTCTGAGAAATCAGAATTAACATCTGCAAGTTTCTTTTTTTTTTAGGCAGCGTTTTCTTTGACAAATATTTGTCAAAATCGTTGCCTAAACAAAAAAAAAAAAACCAGCATGTCACTTCTTCATTGCGTTTTGGTTGCATTTTCCACTCTCATTGACTTCTCAATCTCAAAACACACTGTTTAAGACGCATCGAAAACGCATGAGTTTTTACGGCATTTTTTTTTTTCTATAACAAATGGAGAAAAAGACTGGATCGCACATCCCAAAAATACATTGATCTAAAAGCCGCTAGGTAAAACTTTTTTTAAATAGAACGTGAGGTTCTTAGTTACTATTCTGATCAGACTGTATTAAGCCCACTGCCACATCATGGCGAACCTCTAGAGTGGGTCCCTATCCTAAGCCTTTGTGGTGCGGCACTGTGCACCAACCACTGCCGCAGCGACAAAGCACCAGCAGGGCAGGCGACCCGATGCCTCACAGCACCCATGCTGCAAGGCAAAGCCCCCAAGGCTCCAGGCCGCACTGCCCCACTGCCACGACACCACCACAGCAGCGCCCACCGCACAGCACCAACACACAGTGAGAGGAGCTGTGCACTCACCTCCCACTGGCTCCCATAAGTGAACTGGGAGCAAAAAAGGCTGACCCCTCTTGCAGTCTCCTGCTAATTAAAAACACCTGTGCCAAATGGGGGGGAGTGCAGATCCAAGCAAAAAAAAAAAAAAGGAGGGGGATAGAACATATTAATATAACAAATGGAGAAAGAGACATGGATTGCACATCCCAAAAATACATTGATCTAAAAACAGCTATGCAAATTTTTTTTTAAATAGAACGTGAGGTTCTTAGTTACCATTCTGATCATTCTGAGCTTTGTCGCTGCAGCAGTGGTTAGTGCACAGTGCCGCACCAAAGAAGGGAATTTTGTTACTTACCGTAAATTCCTTTTCTTCTAGCTCTTATTGGGAGACCCAGACGATTGGGGTATAGCTACTGCCTCCGGAGGCCACACAAAGCACTACACTAAAAAGTGCAAGGCCCCTCCCCTTCTGGCTATACCCCCCCGTAGTATCACGGGTTCTCCAGTTTTAGTGCCAAAGCAAGAAGGAGGAAAGCCAATAACTGGTTTAACCAAATTAACTCCGAGTAACATCGGAGAACTGAAAAACCGTTCAACATGAACAACATGTGTACCCGCAAACAACAAAAAACATCCCGAAGGACAATAGGGCGGGTGCTGGGTCTCCCAATAAGAGCTAGAAGAAAAGGAATTTACGGTAAGTAACAAAATTCCCTTCTTCTTCAGCGCTCTATTGGGAGACCCAGACGATTGGGACGTCCAAAAGCTGTCCCTGGGTGGGTAAAGAAATACCTCATGTTAGGGCTGCAAAACAGCCCTCCCCTACGGGGGTGTCACTGCCGCCTGCAGGACTCTTCTACCTAAGCTGGCATCCGCCGAAGCATAGGTATGCACCTGATAATGCTTGGTGAAAGTGTGCAGACTGGACCAGGTAGCTGCCTGGCACACTTGTTGAGCTGAAGCCTGGTGTCGAAATGCCCAGGACGCACCCACGGCTCTGGTTGAGTGGGCTTTAAGCCCTGAAGGAACCGGAAGCCCCGCAGAACGGTAGGCCTCTAGAATTGGTTCTTTGAGCCATCGAGCCAGGGTGGCTTTAGAAGCCTGCAACCCCTTGCGCGGACCAGCGACAAGGACAAAAAATGCATCGGAACGGCGCATGGGCGCCGTGCGGGAAATGTAGATTCTGAGTGCTCTCATCAGATCTAACAAACGTAAGTCCTTTTCATACCGGTGAACCGGATGAGGACAAAAGGAAGGCAAGGATATATCCTGATTAAGATGAAATGAGGATACGACCTTAGGGAGAAACTCCGGAATGGGGCGCAGCACTACCTTGTCCTGGTGGAACACCAGGAAGTGAGCCTTGGATGACAGAGCTGCCAGCTCAGACACTCGCCGAAGCGATGTGATCGCAACGAGAAACGCCACCTTCTGTGACAGGCGAGAAAGGAAACTTCCTTCAGAGGCTCGAAAGGCGGCTTCTGGAGAGCAACTAATACCCTGTGGAGATCCCATGGATCTAACGGCCGCTTGTACGGGGGTACGATATGACAGACCCCCTGTAGGAACGTGCGCACCTTAGAAAGACGTGCTAGACGCTTCCGAAAAAACACGGATAGTGCCGAGACTTCCCCCTTAAGGGAGCCGAGCGACAAGCCCTTTTCTAACCCCGATTGCAGGAAGGAAAGAAAAGTAGGCAATGCAAATGGCCAGGGAGACACTCCCTGAGCCGAGCACCAGGTTAAGAAAATCTTCCACGTTCTGTGGTAGATCGTAGCAGCGGTGGACTTCCTAGCCTGTTTCATGGTGGCAACGACCCCTTGGGATAATCCTGAAGACGCTAGGATCCAGGACTCAATGGCCACACAGTCAGGTTCAGGAACGCAGAATTCCGATGGAAAAACGGCCCTTGGGACAGTAAGTCTGGCCGGCCTGGTAGTGACCACGGTCGGCCGACCGTGAGATGCCACAGATCCGGGTACCACGATCTCCTCGGCCAGTCTGGGGCGACGAGTATGACGCGGCTGCAATCGGATCTGATTTTTTGCGCAGTACTCTGGGCAAGCGTGCCAGAGGTGGAAACACATATGTGAGCCGGAACTGCGACCAATCTTGCACTAAGGCGTCTGCCGCCAGAGCTCTGTGATCGCGCGATCGTGCCATAAATGCCGGGACCTTGTTGTTGTGCAGAGACGCCATTAGGTCGACGTCCGGCACCCCCCAGCGGCGACAGATTTCCTGAAACACGTCCGGATGAAGGGACCATTCCCCTGCATCCATACCCTGGCGACTGAGGAAGCCTGCTTCCCAGTTTTCTACGCCCAGGATGTGAACTGCGGATATGGTGGATGCTGTGTCCTCCACCCACATGAGGATTCGCCGGACTTCCTGGAAGGCTTGCCGACTGCGCGTCCCTCCTTGGTGGTTGATGTATGCCACCGCTGTGGAGTTGTCCGACTGGATTCGGAACTGCCCTCTGTCTAGCCACTGCTGGAAAGCTAGTAGGGTAAGATACCCTGCCCCGATTTCCAGAACATTGATCTGAAGGGTGGACTCCTGCTGAGTCCACGTCCCCTGAGCCCTGTGGCGGAGACAAACTGCTCCCCACCCTGACAGACTCGTATCTGTCGTGACCACTGCCCAGGATGGGGGTAGGAAGGATCTTCACTGTGACAATGAGGTGGGAATAAGCCACCATTGCAGAGAGTCCTTGGCCGTCTGGGAAAGGGAGACTTTCCTGTCCAGGGAGGTTGACTGCCCGTCCCATTGGCGGAGAATGTCCCCTTGCAGTTGGCGCAGATGAAACTGCGCAAAGGGAACTGCCTCCATGGCTGCCACCATCTTCCCTAGGAAGTGCATGAGGCGCCTTAAGGGGTGCGACTGGCCTTGAAGGAGAGACTGCACCTCTGTTTGCAGTGAACGCTGCTTGTTCAGCGGAAGCTTCACTATCGCTGATAGAGTGTGAAACTCCATGCCGAGATACGTTAGTGATTGAGTCGGTGACAGATTTGACCTTGCCAAATTGATGATCCACCCGAAAGTCTGGAGAGTCTCCAGCGTAACATTCAGGCTGCGTTGTCATGCCTCGAGGGAGGGTGCTTTGACGAGTAGATCGTCCAAGTAAGGGATCACCGGGTGTCCCTGAGAGTGCAAGACTGCTACCACTGCTGCCATGACCTTGGTGAACACCCGTGGGGCTGTCGCCAGACCGAATGGCAGAGCTACGAACTGAAGATGGTCGTCTCCTATCACAAAACGTAGAAAACGTTGGTGCTCCGTAGCAATTGGCATGTGGAGATAGGCATCTTTGATGTCTGTTGAGGCAAGGAAGTCTCCTCGAGACATTGAAGTAATGACGGATCGGAGGGATTCCATCCGGAACCGCCTGGCGTTCGCATGCTTGTTGAGCAGTTTTAGGTCCAGAACAGGACGGAAGGAGCCGTCCTTTTTTGGAGCCACAAAGAGATTGGAGTACAAACCCTCGCCCTCGTTCCTGAGGGGGGACAGGGATCACCACTCCATCTGCTCTTAGAGCGTCCACCGCCTGCAGCAGGGCATCTGCTCGGTGGGGAGGTGGGGCCGTTCTGAAGAATGGAGTCGGAGGACGAGAACAGAACACTGTCCTGTGCACGTGAGCACAATGTCCGTCACCCACCGGTCTGTGACCTGTGGCAGCTAAATGTCGCCAAAGGCGGGGGAGTCTGCCATCAACCGCGGATGCGGAGAGAGAGAGAGAGAGCTGAGAGTCATGCGGAGACCGCCTTGGTAGCGGTTCCTCCGGCTGCCTTCCTTGGGCGTGATTGAGCCCGGCCGGAATCTGAGCCCGTCTGAGGTTTTGTAGCCCTTTTGCACGAGGACAATTGGGACCTGCCCGAGCATGGGAAGGACCGAAACCTCGACTGTACTTTTAGGACAGCATGAATAGGGTAAGTCGCAGTGCAGACATTGCGGGATTACGGACGCCTCTGCGGTACAGATGTACATGTGCTCAAGGCCAGCTGCGCAAGAACAGCTGAAAAAGTTAGGTTGCCTATACGGCTGTGAATGCCGGAGCAACCGACACGCCGATAGCGTCCTAGACAGATTTCAACTAGAGTCCATCTGTCTGTGAATGGCATCTTTAAGTGAAGCCCCATCTCCAGTGCAACTATGGCTCTAGACGCAAGCCTGGAGATTGGAAAATCCACCTTTGTACCCTGGGTCCAGCGCTTGACCACGTCAGGGGAAAAGGGATAACGTGTATCTTAAATACGTTTGGAGAAGACGCTTATCTGGTAAGCGTGGTGTTTCTGGACTGCTTCTCTGAAGTCAGCGTGGCCAGAAAAATACTCAATATCCGTTTGAGATACTGAAAAGGGACTTCTCCTGCTGGGAAGCCGACTCCTCCACTGGGGGAGCTGAGGGAGAAAGATCCAACCTTCCATTGATGGACGCTATAGGATCATTCCGTATGGCGTTACCATCCGGTGTATCCGGATTGATAGCGATGTCAGGATCAAAGTCCTGGAGAGCTGCCTTATCATACAGAGAGTCCTCCTGGGACCCCCCCGTTCCAAATGAGGTTGGTCAGGAAGATTGCCCATGGCCTGTCTGAACTGCAAGTCTCTATCTTATGACAATATATCTGTCGAAACTGCAACTCCGTCCCTGTCCTTGGACAGGGATGACAGGTGGTTTCTTTGGCCACGACTAGTAGAGACCCCGGCAGACGAAGTGCTAGAGACCCCGGCAGACGAAGTGCTACAGGGGAGCATGCCCACAATGGGACGGTGCCATGAACAGCATCCCATGTAGTAAAAACAGCACTGAAAATCTGTGTTGCTTTTTTGCCGCTGCCGACTAGCCATCTAGAAGTATATAGCCAAGATTGGTGACCGTACAATGCAATGTATAGCATACAAGCATAAAGTACAAATGAACACTGCAGCACAAGCAATACAAGCAGCATAGAAGCCTGTGCCCTGGCACCTCTGCTCTTCTGCTGCTGTAGACTAGTCATCTAGGGGAATATAGCCCAGAAGAGTGACCATACAGTGCAATGTATAGCATACAAGCACAAGTACAAATGAACACTGCAGCACAAGCAATACAAGCAGCATAGAAGCCTGTGCCCTGGCACCCCAGCTCTTCTGCTGCTGTAGACTAGTCATCTCGGGGAATATGGCCCAGAAGAGTGACCATACAGTGCAATGTATAGCATACAAGCACAAGTACAAATGCACACTGCAGCCCATGCAATACAAGCAGCATAGAAAAAAACCTGTGCCCCAGCACCCTTGGTTTTCTGCTGCTGTAGTCTAGCCATTCCAGGAGAATATAGCTAAGACTAGCGACTGTACAGTGCAATGTATAGCATACAAGCATAAACACAAATGAACACTTCAGTACGTGCAATACAAGCAGCCTAGAAAGCCTGTGCCTTAGCACACCTGCTTTCCTGCTGCTGATGTGTCGCTCTCCAAGCGGGCATATAGCGACCTATGCAGTTAAAATACACATGTACACACTGCAGTATATATTGGGGTCAGCACTATGTGTGCCGCTTACCGCCCGCCTATAAGCGGGTGTATGGTCGCCACCGTCCTGCCTGGTTGCCGAAAGTCCGAGCTCGGACTGCAGTAATGGCTGCCGGCGTCTTCCCCAGCTCGTGTGAGGAGGGGCGGGCCGTGGGCGTGCCCCAAGTCAGAGCGGGAATCCGGCGTCCGACAGTGTGCAGTGAGAGGGCTGGAGCATGTAAAAAGGCTCCAGCCCTCGGCGCTGCTGAGTGCTCAGCGTCTGTCCCCTTCCCTGAGTGACAGGGAGGGGGCGGGAACGAAGCGGCACTAGGCCGCAGAAGCCGGGGACTGGATTTATAAGCGCCGCCGCCGTAAAAGCGCGGTCGGCGCCCAGTCCCCGGCGAACTACAAGTCCCAGCCGCGCCGCTGCTCCCGGAGCGTCCGGCGCGGTAGTTCCCAATACACAAAGTCACTCAGCAAAGCTGCAGTGACTGTAACCCTTTACTGTCCCCGGCGCACTAGCACACCCAGCAAGTCTGGAGTGTGCTGTGTCTGTGTGTCCGGGGACACAGAGTACCTGTAATGGTGCAGGGCCATGTCCCTGAACGGTACTCCAGCTCCGTATCCAGCAGGTTCAAATGGGTCTGTGGATGGAGCCCGGCGTCAGAGCTTTGAGGCCGGCAGGATCCCACTTCCTCAGAGCCCCTCAGGGGGATGTGGAAGGAAAGCAGCATGTGGGCTCCAGCCTCCGTACCAGCAATAGGTACCTCAACCTTACAACACCATCAACGGGTGAGAAGGGAGCATGCTGGGGGCCCTATATGGGCCCTCTTTTCTTCCATCCGAAATAGTCAGCAGCTACTGCTGACTAAAATCTGTGGAGCTATGCATGGATGTCTGACCTCCTTCGCACAAAGCTTGAAAACTGGAGAACCCGTGATACTACGGGGGGGTATAGCCAGAAGGGGAGGGGCCTTGCACTTTTTAGTGTAGTGCTTTGTGTGGCCTCCGGAGGCAGTAGCTATACCCCAATCGTCTGGGTCTCCCAATAGAGCGCTGAAGAAAAGGTTTAGGATAGGGACCCACTCTAGAGGTTCGCCGTGACGTGGCAGTGGGCTTAATACAGTCTGATCAGAATGGTAACTAAGAACCTCATGTTCTATTTAATTTTTGCCTAGCGGCTTTTAGATCAACGTATTTTTGGGATGTGCGATCCATGTCTTTTTCTCCATTGTTATATTACAGTGTATCCCCCTCTCTTTTTTTGCTTGGATCTGAACTCCCCCCATTTCACACAGGTGTTTTTAATTAGCAGGAGACTGCAAGAGGGGTCAACCTTTTTTTTGCTCCCAGTTCACTTATGGGAGCCAGTGGGAGGTGAGTGCGCAGCTCCTCTCACTGTGTGTTGGTGCTGTGCGGTGGCCGCTGCTGTGGTGGTGTCGTGACAGTGGGGCAGTGTGGCCTGGAGCCTTGAGGGCTTTGCCTTGCAGCATGGGTGTTGTGAGGCGCCAGGTCGCCTGCCCTGCTGGTGCTTTGTCGCTGCGGCAGTGGTTGGTGCACAGTGCCGCACCACAAAGGCTTAGGATAGGGACCCACTCTAGAGGTTCGCCGTGACGTGGCAGTGGGCTTAATACAGTCTGATCAGAATGGTAACTAAGAACCTCATGTTCTATTTAATTTTTGCCTAGCGGCTTTTAGATCAACGTATTTTTGGGATGTGCGATCCATGTCTTTTTCTCCATTGTTGCATTTTTTTTTCAACCGCAGTGTAACATTTGTCAAGCCGCTGCAGTTTAGTTGTCAAACCAGAACGCAGATGTGCATACATAGCCTTAGACTGGTCATACAAAAAGCAAAAACTGCAGCACCTCCAGTCAGTAGCCACTCATGCACATCGCATAATATAGCAGCATTTGGACGCACATCCAATATCAAGGGATCACTTGATTGCACATACCGCAGCAAAGGAAAAATGACAGCGTCCTCTGGGTGATATAGTTTTTCTTTATTCCATCAGTGCACTGATAGAAGAAAAGAAAGTTTCTTCACTCAAAGGACGCTGTCATTTTTCCTTTGCTGCGGTATAGCCTTAGGGGTACTTTGCACGTTGCGATATCGCTACTGTGATATCGTCGGGGTCAAATCGAAAGTGACGCACATCCGGCGCCGGTAACTACGTCGCAATGTGTAAAGCCTAGATGCGCCGATAAACGATCGCAAAAGCGTCGAAAATTGGTGATCTGTGTAGTGTCGGTCATTTTCATAATTTCGCTGCAGCGACAGGTACGATGTTGTTCCTCGTTCCTGCGGCAGCACACATTGCAGTGTATTCCGCATGAGCGAGGAACATCTCCTTACCTGCGTCCACCGGCTATGCGGAAGGAAAGAAGTGGGCGGGATGTTTACGTCCCGCTCATCTCCGCCCCTCCGCTTCTATTGGCCGCCTGCCCTGTGACGTCGCTGTAACGCCGCACGACCCGCCCCCTTAGGAAGGAGGCGGGTCGCCGGCCAGAGCGACGTCACAGGGCAGGTAAGTGCGTGTGAAGCTGCCGTAGCGATAATGTTCGCTACAGCAGCCATCACAAGAGATCGCATGTGCAACGGAGGCGGGGACTATCGTGCTCGGTATCGCTATCATCGGCTAGCGATTTGGTAGCGTGCAAAGTACCCCTTAGACTGGGTCTGTCAAGATTCCTGCAGTAGATTGTTCAGATAAGCACAACAGGTGGAGGTGACGCTTTCACCGCCATCATCTGTACTCCAAATGAGTATGTGCAGATTTCAATGCATCGGAAGGCAGGCAAATAGAGTGGGGAGAACATAGGTTTGGAAGCCACTTGTATTTTTTTTATTTTAGAAATTAAATATGCTGTAAAAGCGATTCAAAGTTTCATAATTTTACATGCTACACAAAATTAGAATAAAAAACAAATTAATCTCATTTAATGGACTTGAATATTTGAGTAGGAGCTTCAGTGGTAGTAGCGTCCATAAGAATGAAGGCACATAATACTGTCGATAACTATACAGACCTTTGAAATCCCTTTGAGTACTTGTCTCAAGTTGTTGTGATTGGGCCACGGTTTTCAATAACTCTTGGATGACAACTCGATCACTATTGCCGGCATCACTGGAAAATACAAGAGGACATCAGAGCAAACCAACGCTAAGGTGCTGCTGTTTAGTGCGGGACAAACTAAAATATCTAATCTGGTCATGTGCATGCAGATATATGCCCATATAATATAGTAATACGATTTACCAACACCAAAATTTCAGTGGGCAGTGAATAGGGGACAAAAAAAAACCAAAACACACACCAGGAGTAAAATTCATACAGCACCAAAAGGTTTCGCAAACTTTGCCCTTTTCATTGCGCAAGTTCTAAACCGCAGCAATAATCTACTCCGATTTTATAATATAAAGATTAGAATATCTACAGCAAATCCCAATCACATGGATTGTGCTGTACATTGTTAAACTTAAAGGGGTATTTCCCATCGCCAAGATCCAATCCCAAAATGTAGTAGGAGTAATAATAATAATGTTAGCAAATACTCCAATTAGAAATGTAGTATAGTTCTCCTGATTACCTATGTTGCTTACATCATGTGCAGGGCATTGCAGTAGCTTACGTATCCATGATTACGACCACAAGCATCTGTCACTATAGAGTGGATGTAACTATGGATAACTAAGCTGCAATATCCTGCACATGAGGTAAGAGACATGGCTATATCAGGAGAACTGTACTACATTAGTAATTGGAGATATTTGCTAATATAATTATTACACCTACTACAAATTGGGATAGGTTCTTGGAGATGGGAATAAGGGGTACTTTGCACACTACGACATCGCAGCTGCGATGCCGGTGGGGTCAAATCGAAAGTGACGCACATCCGGCGTCGCAGTTGATATCGTAGTGTGTAAATCCTTTTTGATACGATTAACGAGCGCAAAAACGTTCAAATCGTATCATCGGTGTAGCGTCTGTCAGTTCCATAATTTCGGAAGGACCGATGTTACGATGTTGTTCCTCGTTCCTGCGGCAGCACACATCGCTGTGTGTGAAGCCGCAGGAGCAAGGAACATCTACCTGCGTCTCACGCCAGCTAGGCGTGTTTACATCCCGCTAAGCTCCGCCCCTCCGCTTCTATTGTCCGCCTGCCATGTGACGTTGCTATGGCGCCGCACGACCCGCCCCCCTTAATAAGGAGGTGGTTCGCCGGCCAGAGCGACGTCGCAGGGCAGGTGAGTGCATGTGAAGCTGCCGTAGCGATAATGTTCGCTACGGCAGCTATCACAGCTGCGACGGGGGCGAGGACTATCGCGCTCGGCATCGCAAGCATCGGCTTGCGATGTCGTAGTGTGCAAAGTGCCCCTAACTCTTAAGTGTTTGATATAGACCAGACTCAAAATGGAGAATTCAGGGAATGTATAAGGTCCTCCGTTGGTCCCACTTATTCATTAGTCTCGGCTTTCGAGCAGGTTATACTTCATCAAGTGCCAGATGCCTATGGTGGAGATAGCACCAGTCATGCCTCTTTCATCCAATAAAGATGAAGATTTACACAGCACAGACCCGACACCCACCGTGGTGAAGCACAATGATGCCAGAGAACATTTCTGCAATAATTTATTACACCCACAAGAGTTGTGTAAATTACAGAAATGCTCATATAAGACATGACTGGACCAGAGTTTTGTCCGGGATACCACCTCACGGACAGCATTTCTTTCTGGCTGACCTGCATATTCATTACTCAATAAAGGTTAGGGATATTTGGCTTTTGGGTGAAAGTTATTAAAGTTCACGCTACAGTGACATTTTATCATTAATATCGGGCATTTAATTAGAAACAGCAATAGTGATTGCCTCACCTCAAACAATTTATTGAAACAAAAGCCATGTGGCCTTGAGCATCAATTACAGCTGACAATAACGTCTCCTGCTGTTCACAAGTGGAGTTAAGGCCCCGTCACACTAAGCAACATCGCTAGCAACATCGCTGCTAACGAACAACTTTTGTGACGTTGCTAGCGATGTTGCTGTGTGTGACATCCAGCAACAACCCGGCCCCTGCTGTGAGGTCGTTGGTTGTTGCTGAATGTCCTGGGCCATTTTTTAGTTGTTGCTGTCCCGCTGTGAAGCACAGATCGCTGTGTGTGACAGCGAGACAGCAACAACTAAATGTGCAGGCAGCAGGAGCCGGCTTTTGCGGAGGTTGGTAACCACAGTAAACATCGGGTAACCAAGAAGCCCTGTCCTTGGTTACCCGATATTTACCTTAGTTACCAAGCGCAGCATCTTCCACGCGGCGCTGGGGTCTGGTCACTGGTGAGCTCGCCAGCAACTCGTGTAGCCACGCTCCAGCGATCCCTGCCAGGTCAGGTTGCTGGTGGGATCGCTGGAGCGTCGCAGTGTGACATCTCACCAGCAACCTCCTAGCAACTTACCAGCGATCCCCATCGTTGTTGGGATCGCTGGTAAGTTGCTTAGTGTGACTGGACCTTTAGTGTCTGCGGAGGAATGGTATCCCACTCTTCTTGAAGGACGACCTTCAGGTCATTGAGGTTCTGGGGTACAGACTAACAGCTTCTACACGGCGACTCAGCTGATCCCATATGTTTTCAATGAGATTTAGGTCTGGAGAAAGTGCAGGCCGCTCCATTTGAGGTCCCCCAGTCTCCAGCAGTTGTTCCCTAATGATGCGACCTTGATGAGCTGGAGAACTGTGATCCATGATGATGAAGTTAGGCCTGTGTTGTCCGTGTAGAGGCACAATGACTGGATTACTGAGGTTATTCAAGTAGTAGTGGCTTGTCACTGCACCATTCACAAAGTGTAGGACAGTTCTGTACTGACTGGACACATCTGTCCACACTATAACACCACCATTACCAAAGGCTCCTCTGGTGACAACAGTGGCTGATGCATAGTGCTCTCCTAGACATCTCCAACTTTGTCGGTGGCCATCATCTCTGCTCAGTGGGAATCAACTTCACCAGTAAACAGCACAACTGGTCTGGTCCCTCATCCAGCAAGACGCTGAAGCCTGTGCCTGGTGGTGTGGTCAAGTACCCTTGCAGGTCATGTAGCATGCAGACCGTGCCTCTCCCCTCCAGGAAATGTGCCTGTA
The DNA here is from genome assembly GCF_048569485.1 of Anomaloglossus baeobatrachus. Lineage (NCBI taxonomy): Eukaryota > Metazoa > Chordata > Amphibia > Anura > Aromobatidae > Anomaloglossus > Anomaloglossus baeobatrachus. Next base: position 718,461,007 of record NC_134354.1, read on the forward strand.
GTTGTTCGACTCATCATTTGGTTAAAAGGGCATTATTCACACTGAAGTGGTAATCAGTGTGAAATATGGCCAAAGGACGTTTACTTCTCTGCATAACCTTCTGATGGCACTCTGTGAGACACAGTGGCCACTTCTGTCTGAGAACATCGGGTTGGAAGACTCGCAATGGCGCGGTACTGCTGATCAATTGTTCGGTGTTGTCTTGGTCTCAGAATGTGAACAGCACGATGAGGACTGATGAAGTATTAATTATCATTGAACCCCCAAGAAATTTATTGGGCGATTCATGTTTAAAACCCCCTGTTCTGAATTTTGCCATTAAGCTCCTTGTTAGAGAACAGCAAGTTTAGGTGTAACAATCTACATTCAGAGAGAAGGTGATATGTATAACTATGTTTTACCTACATTAATATAAAGAAAAATTGTAGAAATATGAACCTTTTTTTATATTTTTAGTGTACATATATGCAGGGCAACTAGTATAAATTGACATATACACCAAAATAAACAAAATAAACCATGCCAGGATAAAGAAGAAGTCGGGCCATATGCAATTAAGCACTTATGTAATTTTTACACCTTTCTTTAGTATAAGGACAGTTTCAAACTTCCGACATCAAGGATCAGAGAATGAACCACAACAGCCTATATGAAGCTGTTGAGTTCAGGACAGGGGACCTGACATTGCAAACCATGCTCAGACCGTGAATGTTGGAAGTGTAATCTAACTGAATAAAGCACTGCAAAAAAAAAAAAAAAAAAAAAAAAAAGAAGTACAGTGGAACCTTGGTTAATGAGAACAATCCGTTCTGGGAGTGTGCTTGTGTGGCGCCCTGGACAAGCCAGGGGCCACAGGTAACAACACACACACCCCCACCAGTTTCACAGCAGACATCCCCAGTGAAACTTGATTCCTTTCCTCGAGCTCAGACTCACACACCAGGTGGGCGGAGTCAGGAGATGGAGACGCCCACCCAGGAGTTAGCTGGCCTGAGGCAGGATACAAGCCCAGTCAAGTCCTAGGAGAGGAAGAGAGAGGAGGTCTGCAGAGAGGCCTCACCTTACCAGGCCCCGTAACCTGCCTGCCATCCATCCCCACCCCATCACCGGGCCCCGGGACCACCAACCCCCTACCCACGGAGGGGAAACAACATCCTAGCTGCTCCATACCATCGCTTCCGGGACACATTTGGCGTCACGAACAGGATCCTACCGCTCTGCCGTTTGGTAGAGGTGCGCCTTGTTACCGCCGGAGGTGTCCGGCCGAAAATTTTGCAAAGCCGCCATCTTGGGCGCGAAACATTTCCCGCTCGAGCGTCTTCCACGAGCAGGAAAGGCGCGAAAGTGGAGCCCCCCCCCCCCTGAAGAAGGAAGTGCTAAAAGAGACTAAGGGGGACGGGATGGCGTCCGGCCGCATGTGAACCGCGGCTGTGGAAGCAGGGACGCCAGGACTCTGCCAGTGTTTGGTTCCTGGAACACCGCTGCACGATATGTCCAGTCCGTCCGGCACCGCTGAAACCTCAGTGCCCGCGGCCAAAGCCCCGACTGACCCGTTACCCCTGTCACCGGTAGCGGAGCTTGCAGCGTCTGTGAGGGAGGGCCCAGGCCTTACCATCGTCACCGCCCTGCCACCGGTCCCGGCTTCCATCCCAGCCGCACCGCCGATGACGGCCCCGGCAGTCCGCCCGGCCGCGACGGAGATGACGACGGCTCTGGCAGTCCGCCCGGCCGCAACGGCAGCGAAGCACCCATCCCGTTAACTATCTGGGCAGCCTGGTTCTGGACTGGGGTCAAGGGGTGCTGCCCATTTCTTAGGGGAAGCATCAGGGCCAGGTTGTTTGGGTGGGTGACTGAAGGACCCGGTTCCACTGTTATTATTAAAAGTGTTTGATTACTGTTACAACGTTAAAAGTAATGTGCATCCCGTTGTGGGAAGATTGAAAATGCTTGTGTTTAATGTTTTAATCTTTTGCAGTTTAAAAATAAAAATAAAACCGGTGATGGACGGGCAGCCCGAGGACGGTCTGCATTTTGCTAAGGGGGAATGTGGCGCCCTGGACAAGCCAGGGGCCACAGGTAACAACACACACACCCCCACCAGTTTCACAGCAGACATCCCCAGTGAAACTTGATTCCTTTCCTCGGGCTCAGACTGACACCAGGTGGGCGGAGTCAGGAGATGGAGACGCCCACCCAGGAGTTAGCTGGCCTGAGGCAGGAAACAAGCCCAGTCAAGTTCTAGGAGAGGAAGAGAGAGAGAGGAGGTCTGCAGGGAGGCAGACGCAAACTGGGGCCTAGGATTTGAGCCTAGGGCCCTCGTGCAGCAGAGAGTCAGGCAGACGGTAGTGGCCGTCTGCAGGGAGCCGGAGAGACAGTTGGTGGAACCGTAGGTAGCCGGGGCTGGGTGGTGGCCCACCGGTACTGAATCGGGGAGCCAGCTATAAGCCGGAGCGCAGGAGGAGTGTACGGAAGGTGCAGGAAAGGACTTACACCACCAAACCGGGTCAGGAGAGAAACAACAACCGCAGCAGTCTGTGGGACCCGTCCATCCAGCCGTGTGTTTTACTGAGAACTGTGTAATCATCATTACCGGCTGAGTGAGTACCACCGTGCCGTGCGGCACAGCGCTGCCCCTGCGACCCTGACCTCACCAGGCCCCGTAACCTGCCTGCCATCCATCCCCACCCCATCACCGGGCCCCGGGACCACCAACCCCCTACCCACGGAGGGGAAACAACATCCTAGCTGCTCCATACCATCGCTCCCGGGATCCCCGTCCAGAGCAGCGGTGGTGTCACAACCTCACCACAACCGTGGGTGGAGTCACGGACAATCTCCCTTACCTAACCCCTTTTTACTGTGGAGCCTGGGATCACAGACCGGGTCACGCCACCGTGATACCCACAGAAGTGACCTCGTGGCCCGGATCTGAGTACCCCCTGGTCCCCGGGCGACACACTTGTGTCACGAACCACCGGGGGGGTCACTCAGAAATCCCCCGTGCTCTGCCATGAGTATCTCGTAGGTATCCCGGTCTCCAGCCATAAGCCTGGCCAGGGCAGCTTGAAGGAGAGCCTCTGCACCTCTCAGGCTGGAGGGATTGGCAAGTGGTGATCTGCGGCACGCTGCAGAGCCAGGTGATTCACTGTCCACTGCAGAGTGGAGGACTGGCATCTGGCTCCCTGAGGACATTTGGGTGTGCTCCTCCTCATCTTGTCCATGAGTGCCAGGTTGTGCGATGTCCTCTGCAGAGCTGTTCTCTGGCGTCGGGCTCTTGGAGGGCTCGTGGACAACCTTCCTCATTGCTGTCCACAGCACCGTCCTCCCTCTCTTCGGCTCCCGCCTTAGCATTGGCCGGTTGCATAGCTCTGCTCCTGGTGCCATCAGCCATTCTTGCAGACTTTGGTCACTGACACAGAACTGACACCTGATGCCTCCACACACCTTACAGCAGACCTGGGCAAGGGGCGGCCCGCGGGCAACATCCGGCCCGCCTGCTCTCTGTGACCGGCCCGCCCGTCTTCAGCCGGTGCAGTGGAGCCGGGCTGCAGCGTGCCGAGCAAGGAGAGATCCTGTGCAGGTCCGCACTCCGCACAGTCAGTGCAGGCAGCGGAACGCAGGAGTCTTTCCTCTGTTCCCTGCCGGCACTAATTGTCAGTGACACACGCGCGCGCTCTGACGTTGTCAGTACTGCGCTGCGTGTGTCATTTCAAAAGTTCCCGCCGGGCAGGAGAAGAAGCAGCACAGCAGACGGAATAAGCCATCCTGCACTGTAGGACCTGCGATGATGTCACGCCCATGTGACTGTGTGGGAGGAGACACAGGATGCCGGGCAGAAAGCATTCAAAGCAAGATACTGAATCCTGAAGGAGATGTGGACACATGACTGGTAATGAGAAAAGAGGGGACATGAGGGTGAGGGGGCTGCAGGGTGAGTGGCATATGAGGGAACATGGAGCTGCAGGGTGAGTGGCATATGTGGGAACATGGAGCTGCAGGGTGAGTGGCATATGTGGGAACATGGAGCTGCAGGGTGAGTGGCATATGTGGGAACATGGAGCTGCAGGGTGAGTGGCATATGTGGGAACATGGAGCTGCAGGGTGAGTGGCATATGTGGGAACATGGAGCTGCAGGGTGAGTGCATATGTGGGAACATGGAGCTGCAGGGTGAGTGCATATGTGGGAACATGGGGCTGCAGGGTGAGTGCATATGTGGGAACATGGAGCTGCAGGGTGAGTGCATATGTGGGAACATGGAGCTGCAGGGTGAGTGCATATGTGGGAACATGGAGCTGCAGGGTGAGTGCATATGTGGGAACATGGAGCTGAAGGGTGAGTGCATATGTGGGAACATGGAGCTGCAGGGTGAGTGCATATGTGTGAAGATGGAGCTGCAGGGTGAGTGCATATGTGGGAAGATGCAGCTGCAGGGTGAGTGGCATATGTGGGAACATGGAGCTGCAGGGTGAGTGGCATATGTGGGAACATGGAGCTGCAGGGTGAGTGGCATATGTGGGAACATGGAGCTGCAGGGTGAGTGGCATATGTGGGAAGATGGAGTTGCAGGGTGAGTGGCATATGTGGGAAGATGAAGTTGCAGGGTGAGTGCATATGAGGGAAGATGGAGTTGCAGGGTGAGTGGCATATGTGGGAAGATGGAGTTGCAGGGTGAGTGCATATGAGGGAAGATGGAGTTGCAGGGTGAGTGCATATGAGGGAAGATTGAGTTGCAGGGTGAGTGCATATGAGGGAAGATTGAGTTGCAGGGTGAGTGGCATATGTGGGAAGATGGAGTTGCAGGGTGAGTGGCATATGAGAGCTGCAGACTGACAGAAGGATGTGAAGGGGTGCAGAGTGTTTGAGAGGGGTAAGTTGGGGTACAGGCAGGGTGAAATATGTGGGCAGGGTGTGTGACATATGGGGGTGCAGGCTGTATGGGGAGCAGGGTGTGTGACATATGGGGGTGTAGTATATTACAGGTATATGGAGGGAGTGTAGTATAATACAGGTGTATATGGGGGGTGTAGTATAATACAGGTGTAGTATATAGGGGTGTAGTGGTGTAGTTTATTACAGGTGTAGTATATGGAGGGGGTGTAGTGATGTAATATATTGGGTAGAACTGAGGTAATTATATTAGTCCGGCCCTCTAAACCAATCCCAATTTCTCATGCGGCCCCATGGGAAAATTAATTGCCCACCCCTGCCTTACAGTATCTGCACTCTGACACTCTAGTGTTGGTCTGGTCCGAAGACCCCAGCAGCCACAGCTGCTGCAGGCAGTCTTTAGTGTCTGGGAGTATGGGTCTCACACTCACTATTATCTCGATCCCACCGCTATGCCACCAATATGTCATGAACCACCGGGGGGGGTCACTCAGAAATCCCCCGTGCTGTCCACCAAGGTCACGATCGGGGGGTAACAAGTGGGGGTCACCCCTCCTTTATACCGACCGACCGACAGACAGAGCACGTGACGCGCTCTCTAGCGCCCCTCTTATAGTCAGGCCAATTATGGAATTGCCCGAAAATAAGCAAGGAGGCCGCTTTTCTCCTGTGCCGATGATTGAAGGGTCCCCGGTGAGAGTAGAGTATATATTCCTCCGACCTCCGCGGACGGAATATATAAGAACCTCCTCGCCTCTCACTGGCTGCCCCACAATGATCCTTGGCACACACTCGCTGCCACCAACCGATTTACGGTAACTAATTAGCCGAACACACAGACGTGGGATTCAAGATCGAGATAACAGAACAGCCCAAGATTAATTATATAATTTAATCGGCCTAAGCCACACTAGAAACTACAATATCTACAATAGGGAATCTACAGAATATACAGTTATGTCAGAGTACAGTTACACTTAAAGCATGGTTTACAAACAGGCATACACAGTTCGAGCAGTTACCTTGTGCGTCTGGCCAATGCTCTCATTGTGACAGTTATGAATTTAGCTGCCAAACGAGAGGACTCATGACTTGTCTACTAGTTCCCCATTGGCTGATATCACGCCTGGGGTATTTCCCCAGGTCTTACTCCCATAAAAAGGGTGTGCCAGCATCGTCCGCATGCGGAGACACCATTTTTATGGGAAATATGGCTTGCGAGATATTAACCATATTTTACCGGAGTCGTTCTGTCTGGATACTTCCAAGCTGCTACAGGGTCACGGCAGGGAGTCATCCTGTGTCCACTGTTCCCAGCTCATCTAATCTCCACATCACAGGAGATGGCCATGGGATGTGTTGCTAGGATGTGACACCTTCCCAGATGTTGGACATCTGAGAACAAGAAGGGAGGGGGCACTGCCATGGAGTGATGAGAGCGATTATGACTGGACATCATAATTCCTCTTCATATCCCAGGATTTTCCTCACACCTCCCCCCTTTTGAGGGCGCTAGGGGGCAGCACACTCCGGTGTTCCCCCATGCGCCCGTCCGCGACCTCTCCTTGTCGGGACAGCCCGTCTGCGTTACCGTGGTCACGGCCCCTTTTGTGGCGAATGGTGAAGTTGTATTGCTGGAGCGCAAGGCTCCATCCCAACAACCGCCCATTCGTCCCAGAGACGGTGTGCAACCAGCTGAGGGGATTGTGGTCCGTCTCCACGATGAAGTGGCGCCCGTATAGATAGGGTTGTAGACGCTGCAGGGCCCACACTATGGCCAGGCATTCCTTTTCCATCGTGGAATAGGCCACCTCCCTCGGTAACAGCTTCCTGCTCAGGTACAAGACTGGGTGCTCTTGGCTTGCAGAGTCCACCTGGCTGAGCACCACACCGAAGCCGAAGTCACTGGTGTCGGTCTGTACTAAAAACGGCCGCGTGAAGTCGGCTGCCTGTAGAACGGGCGGGCTGGACAGGGCGTCCTTTAGGGCCCGGAAGTCTGTCTCGCAGTCCATTGTCCAATCGACTGCAGAGGGCAACTTCTTCTTGGTGAGGTCCGTCAAGGGCTTTGCCAGGCTACTATAGCGTGGAACAAACCTCCTATAGTACCCGGCGGTCCCCAAGAAGGACATCACCTGCTTCTTGGTCCTGGGGGTGGGCCAGGATGCGAAGGCCTCCACTTTCTCAGGCTCGGGCTTCAGTGTTCTCCCGCCTACCCAGTGACCGGACCTCGCTCATGGCCAGCTGACACTTTCCCGACTTGATGGTCAAACCTGCCTGGTGGATCCGCCTGAGCACCTGTGCTAGATGCTCTAGGTGGTCCTCCCAGGTGGGACTGAAGACGGCAATGTCATCCAGGTACGCGACCGCGTACCCTTCAAGTCCCGTGAGCAGGGTGTTGACCATCCGCTGGAAAGTGGCAGGGGCATTCCTCATCCCAAATGGCATCACCGTGGACTCGTACAGTCCAAATGGGGTAATAAAGGCAGAGTGTTCCCTGGCCTTGCGAGTCAGGGAGATCTGCCAATATCCCCGGCTCAGATCCATGATGGTCAGGTACTGAGCACCGGCCAACTGATCGAGCAGGTCATCGATGCGTGGCATTGGGTACGCATCGGCGACCGTGACAGCATTGAGCCCCCTGTAGTCCACGCAGAACCGAGTGGTTCGGTCCTTCTTAGGGACGAGGACTACAGGCGAGGCCCAAGCGCTGTTGGATGCCTGGATCACCCCCAGCTTCAGCATCTCGTCAATCTCCTGGCGCATGTGTTGCTGCACCTCCAGAGAGACCCGATATGCGGAACGCCGGATTGGGGGGATGATCCCCAGTGTCCACGTGATGGACGGCCAACTCAGTCCTTCCGGGTTGGTTGGTAAACAACCCCCGGAAGGGGTGTAGGGTGGCCCACAGCTGGGACCGTTGGTCCTCCAAGAGCTGGTGGCCAACCTCCACATCCTCAATGGATCCGCCTGCCCTAACCTGGGCTAGCATATCCAAGAGGGTTTCCGCTTCTCCCTCCTCGGGCAGGTTGCACACGGGGAGCGCACACGCCTCCCGCTCATGATGTGCCTTCATCATATTCACATGGAAGGGCTTCCGCCTTCCACGGGCAGGGTCCAGGGTGACCAGGTACGTTACAGGGTTGAGCTGCTGGTACACGAGGTATGGGCCTTCCCAGGCTGCCTGAAGCTTGTCCTGTGGTACGGGGACCAGTACCCACACCTTTTGACCCACTTGGTAGGTCCTCTCACACGCGTTCTGGTCGTACCAACGCTTCTGATCGGCCTGGGCTTGAGCCATATTGTCGTGTACCAGTTGCGTCAAGGCCTGCATTTTGTCCCGGAAGCGCATGACATACTCGATAACCGACACTCCAGGGGTGGCCAAATCCCCTTCCCAAGCCTCTTTCACCAGAGCCAGGGGGCCCCGCACACGTCGCCCGTACAGGAGCTCAAACGGTGAGAATCCCGTTGAGGCCTGTGGAACCTCCCGGTAAGCAAATAACAGGTGTGGGAGATACCGCTCCCAGTCACGCCCGTGGGAGTCGACCAACATCTTAAGCATTTGCTTGAAGGTGCCATTGAACCGCTCGCACATGCCATTAGTCTGTGGATGGTATGGGCTGGCCACTAGATGTTGCACCTGGACTTGCTTACAGAGGGCCTCCATCAGCTGTGACATGAATTGGGTCCCCCGGTCAGTGAGCATTTCCTGGGGAAAACCCACTCGGGAGAAAATCTCCAGCAACGCGGTGGCCACCTTGTCAGCCCGAATGGACGACAAGGCCACTGCTTCAGGGTACCGGGTGGCATAGTCCACTCAGAAATCCCCAGTGCTGTCCACCAAGGTCACGATCGGGGGGGTAACAAGTGGGGGTCACCCCTCCTTTATACCGACCGACAGACGGACAGACAGAGCACGTGACGCGCTCTCTAGCGCCCCTCTTATAGTCAGGCCAATTATGGAATTGCCCGAAAATAAGCAAGGAGGCCGCTATTCTCCTGTGCCGATGATTGAAGGGTCCCCGGTGAGAGCAGATTATATATTCCTCCGACCTCCGCGGACGAAATATATAAGAACCTCCTCGCCTCTCACTGGCTGCCCCACAATGATCCTTGGCACACACTCGCTGCCACCAACCGATTTACGGTAACTATTAGCCGAATACACAGACGTGGGATTCAAGATCGAGATAACAGAACAGCCCAAGATTAAATTATATAATTAATCGGCCTAAGCCACACTAGGAACTACAATAGGGAATCTACAGAATATACAGTTATGTCAGAGTACAGTTACACTTAAAGCATGGTTTACAAACAGGCATACACAGTTCGAGCAGTTACCTTGTGCGTCTGGCCACAGGGGGGCGCCGTGGACCAGGTTTCCAGGATCTCCCTCACAGGTCTTCCCTGACCAGACCCCCGAGCAAAAGAACACTGGAAAATGGCCGAATTGGGGTTATCAACCTGGGCAAATCTAGGTCCCCTCCTACCTTTGTGACCTCAGAGGGAGCACTGCTGCACCCCTGGCTGGAGTTATGGGTAATATCCACAACAGGGGATATGGGCCATAACTTGGCCTGGGAACGTCGTAGGCAGATGCCAATGCTCTCATTGTGACAGTTATGAATTTAGCTGCCAAACGAGAGGACTCATGACTTGTCTACTAGTTCCCCATTGGTTGATATCAAGCCTGGGGTATTTCCCCAGGTCTTACTCCCATAAAAAGGGTGTGCCAGCATCGTCCGCATGCGGAGACACCATTTTTATGCCTGCCATTTTTATGGGAAATATGGCTTGCGAGATATTAACCATATTTTACCGGAGTCGTTCTGTCTGGATACTTCCAAGCTGCTACAGGGTCACGGCAGGGAGTCATCCTGTGTCCACTGTTCCCAGCTCATCTAATCTCCACATCACAGGAGATGGCCATGGGATGTGTTGCTAGGATGTGACACCTTCCCAGATGTTGGACATCTGAGAACAAGAAGGGAGGGGGCACTGCCATGGAGTGATGAGAGCGATTATGACTGGACATCATAATTCCTCTTCATATCCCAGGATTTTCCTCACAGCTTGTTAACCAAGTTACTCGTCTAGCAAAGCAAAATTTCCCATAGGAAATCATTGCAATGCAAACAATTTCTTCCACAACTTGTTAAATGTCCCATCCTGGTCCCCTATTGTGCCATTCCACAAACAACACACAAACACACACACATATGCTCACCTTACCTTCCGTTCCATCGCTGGCCTCCTGGATCTTGAAGTTCGCCAGTACTGGATGTGTATCGGATAACCATCGCACCGAGGGAGGAACCTCCACTACCAGAGCGCTGACGTCAAGGGCAGGAGCAGCTTGCCTCTGATTGGCCAGCGCACTGCCTTTGAGTAGCGGCTGACAGCGGAAGTTCCTTCCTCGTCGCTATGGTTGCCGATACACATCCTGTACCGGCGAACTACAAGAACCAGGAGGTTGGTGATGTAACGGAAGGTAAGGTGAGCATAATATGTGTGTGTTTGTGCGTGCTTGTGTGGACTGCAAGAGCGGGTTAGAGCGCGGTGGATGTACGGAACCGGAAGTGGGTGCGGTGAGTATTTTGCTCGTTCAGCATAGATTGCTCGTAAACGGAGTTACAAATTTACAGCAAGCTTTACTCGCTAACTGGGTTACTCGCTAAGCGTGGTTCCACTGTACTCTGGAATCGCTTCTTTATACCTCAGCACACTGCGATTAATGAATACATAAGATCCACTATTGCTATAAGTGTTAGACTTGTGAGGTACTTTGTTAACATTTTTTTGATCAAAAAGTGCAACCAAGTCGAGGTGTACCTAAATATGGATGGTCCCTAGTCTCCAGGTGCCATCCAGGCCTCATCTGAATGGGGAGTGAAAAGGAGATCCGGCAAAACTCGTAATTAGAACCTTGTCTAAGAAAGATGGGTGGATAAGGTACCCCAATATGTACTACAAAAAAGAAAATAGAACCTGTACAACTTTAGTAATAAATTAATGTACAGGTGCACAAATTCGCTATGTGGTCAATATACAGACATATACATACACTATACAAATATACACGGAGCGGCAGCACACTGCGATCAATGACTACACACGTGCCAATATTGCTATAAACATTAAAATTTAACATGCTTAGGCTGCTTTCACACTACGTTTTTTTAACGCAAAAACGGATCCAGTGCAAATGCGTTTTCATTTCAATGCATTTGCAATGGACGCGCGTCAACATGCGTTCACCTGCGTTTGCGTGCGTTATAGTGAGGATCCAGCGAGTTGCAGCTTTTTAACTTTTATCAAAAACGCTACTTGTAGCGTTTTTGAGCTGCGTCCAAATACTGCAAATTGCTGTATCCTGACTATACTGCACGCACACATATGTGAACGCTGGCATGCTAATAGACAGGATCCTGCTTGCTCTACTGAGCATGCCCAGAAACCAGCCTCGCGTGATCAGTCCCTCCCCCTAAACCCCCCCCCCCGCCCTGTCTCTCCCCCACCTGAGAGCGGAGGACGCTCGTAACCAAGGTAAATATCCGGTAACCGCAGGCTTAATTACCCAATGTTTACCTTGGTTACGTGTGCAGGGAGCAGGCAGCCCTGCTCCTAGCAGCTTCAGATGCTCGTAAGAAAGGTAAATATCGGGTATCCAAGCAAGTTACCCGATGTTTACCTTGGTTACGAGCCTCCGCAGCTATCAGATGTCGGCTCCCAGTCTTTCATGTTCAGTTCCCCTCACATGACTCCAATGCCCGCCCATAAACTTAAAGTGACAGGATCCTGCAAAATAACACATGCGTTTTTCTTTGCAAAAACAGGATCCGCTTTTGCAGCAAAAAAAACGTTCAAGACACATGCTAAAAAAACGTAGCGTGAAAGCAGCCTTAGTTAACATTCATTTAACATTTGATGTGTGGCTCTATTGTCTTTTTTGGTGCTTTTGATTTGGGTTCATTTTGTCTTTGTAGGAGGAGAGACAAGTGACCAGCAGCACTGCGACTAGCTAGTGATTTGTGACTTGGTGAATGCTGGCAACAACACGGGGCTTTAGATTTTCTGGATCCTCCACTTTGAGTCTTTGGTTGACGTAAAACATCTGTATATAATTTATTCTGCTGCTTTGAGTTGTGACCTATTTCTGCATTTTTGCTGCAATGGCGAAACAGACTAATGAAATGGAATTTGAAGGTTAACCCCCTTGGTAATAATTTATTTTTACTGTACTTTCTTGTACAGCTTCATTGTAAAAATCAACAAAAAAAACCCCCAAATCCATGAAATTCTGGATCACGGGGAATTTTTATTCAAGGGTTAAACATGTGATCTCCTGTGAGTTCGATGCAGCAAAAGTATTGGTGCCATCCTGCCATAATATAGAAGAGTGCCCCAGAGAGACTGGAGGAATGCTCGTATCCTCTGACACAAAGCAGAGATCTAGAAATCCCCCCACACAGATAACAGTAATACATAAGTGTCCGGATAATCCCTGCTCGCATCATACCTTGGATTCACCTCCAGGTGATAGTTGCTTGCAATTGTGCTGATCTCTACCTTCTTTTTTGATGGTGTCTGAAGATATAATAAGAAATTAACACGAATGTACATATGCAACATTTTATTTTCCACAGCAATTACTAAAATACTGGACAAGCCTTAAACTTTGATATGGAAACAAAATTATTTTTACATGTTAGTGGTTATTGCATTATTTACATCTGCAACTTTCATTCATTCTGACCCCCTAATATGCACTTTGCAGCCCAATCCGAGTTTCACATTTCACTCTTGTAGGAGTGTCTCGCTCAGGAATATAGGCTGGATGTGAGGTATGTGTAGCCAGGGTGCTGGTGTCTCCCTATCATCCAAGTGCTCCTGTTATTTGCAGCTCATTTTCCCTAGCCTCCTTCCCCAAAAACTATCAACTTGTGCCCAGAACTGACAACTGTCAGCAATAAATGGGGCACGGTTACAGCTGCCACCCTCTTGACTTTAAAGGGAATCTGTCACCAGGTTTTTGACACCTAATCTGAGAGCAGATTGACGTACCGGCAGAGATCCTGATTCCAGCGATGTGTCACTTACTGCGCTGCTTAGTGTAGTTTTGATAAAATCACTGTTTAATTAGCAGTAGATTATCATTACAAGACTAGGTAGTCCAGCATAGTCATGAGCTCTGTATAACTCCTAGACCTGCAGCAGAGAAAACTTTTCACACCACACTTGTAGCTCTCAAAGACAAATCCAGCAGTACCTTTACATGGCTCATCCTCTGTTTATGACTGACAGCCAATATTATGTGTGACCTCAGGCAAAGTCGCCATCAGTCAAGCAAGAGGCGGCGGTGCTGAATGGGGAATAGAGCTGGAGTGACAGAGGCTTCAAAACTACCATAGCTCTTCAGCCTGACTTGACCGTCAAGACAAAAAGTTATTACTGAGGAACAGACTGGCCATGTGAAGGTATTGCTGGACTTGTCTTTGAAAGAGTTGAAAGCACATATAAAGTTTGAGAGATGAAATCCTGATGACAGATTCCCTATAAAAAAAAAAAAAAACGTTGTGCAGTGTTCCACACTGCCTTACTGGAGACACATGGTGCCGATGACGTTACGACCCCACATACCTACCTAGATGTGTGCATGTATCCTGTTAGTTAGAATGCGGTGGTGCACGACACCTGCTGATTGTGTGCGTCTCGGTGGGTATGAGGGGGTCATAACGTCAATGGCACTACTCACCTTCAATGTGGAACTGATCGGTGTCAGACACACCTTTTAATACAAAGACAGGATGCGCCTGTATGTTTCAGAGCATGACCAGGATTGTTTGCCTAAAGACACCATAGCTGAATAGTTGTAGGAAACCATGGGGGACTCATCCTGCCCAGGTATGCATATTATGAAACAATCATCACAACCACCCAAATTTATGAAGCTTGTGGGGAATCCATTAATTATATATGCAAATAAGAGATCCTCTGTAAAAGCCGCTTAGATGATAAAATGAGGACATAAAGCCGTACTGTTATTGACTGATGTTCAATCCGCAGTTTTTCTACGCCAGCACCGTACAGCTCTCTCAGCAGACACATTATTCGGGTCTTCTTGCCCGCTCCGGAAGGTCCAAACACCAGAAGATGGGGGAAGTCTCCACATTGCACCTAGAAAAGCAAATGTCATCTGCATCAATGAGATGGTAACAAGAACTATCATTTCCCCAGTTCAATTTCCCAACCCCTAAAGTATGTTCTGATATTTGGGGTACAACATTTCCAGCATGGAGTCTGCTTCAAATCTTATGGAAAGAAATTATTATTTTATTCATTTATATAGCGCTATTAATTCGACAGCACTTTACATACATTGGCAACACTGTCCCCATTGGGGCTCACAATCTAGAGTCCCTATCTGTATGTGGAGTGTGAGAGGAAATTGGAGAACCCGGAGGAAACCCACGCAAACACGGGGAGAACATACAAACTCGTTGCAGATAGTGTCCTTGGTGGGAATTGAACCCAGGACCCTAACGCTGCAAGACTGCAGTGCTAACCACTGAGCCACCGTGCCGCCCTCCCACAAGAATGCATTATAATGGGCATGCGGTGGTAGCTCGATGGCGAATTTCAACATTTTTGTTTTGTAATGCAACTGGCCGTGAGACCCAAGTGCGCCATGATGCTCACACAAACTAATCAATGACACTACAGAGAGGCCGATTCATCAGTTTGGTGCAGATGTCACCAAATTATCTTTTTTTGCCAACTCCACCATCTTTTTGAAATGAGCAAGAGGGCCAAGTGCAGCGGAGTAACTTATGCCAGTAAAGTACTCTAGTACATTTCTAGCGGGGGGTGCACGGCAGATGAAAGATGCGCCAAACTCATTAGGAGGAGCAATACTGTTCATTAATTTAGTGCATCCTTCATCGGGGTGGCACGGTGGCTCAGTGGTTAGCACTGCAGTCTCGGGTTCAAATCCCACCAAGGACAACATCTGCAAGGAGTTTGTATGTTCTCTCCGTGTGTGTGTGTTTCCTCTAAGTTCTACGGTTTCCTCCCACACTCCAAAAACATACAGATAGGGACTTTAGATTGTGAACCCTAATGGGGACAGTGATGCCAATGTATGTAAAGCGCTACGGAATTAAAGGGCACCTGTCAGGTCCAGTATGCACCCAGAACCACGAGCAGATCTAGGTGCATATTGCTAATCCCTGCATACACTAGCATAAATAAAAAGATCTTTAGAAAAAAGTATTTCTAAAGATCTTATATCATATGCTAATGAGGGGGGGGGACTAATCCTCTGGGCGTTAGTTCCCGTGGCTAGTCGGCTCCATTAGCATTTAGTACTTTTGGGCTAACATGCTAATGAATGTGCAGTGTCACAGGATGATCTCACTCACCTCTCTGTCGCCATCGCCTGGCCAGCAAGCGCTTGCGCAGAACGCTGGAGGAAGAGGGGAAAGTGCGGTCACGAGGTTATGGGCGGCACTTGCTGATGACACTCACAGCGCCGCCCATAACCTTGTGCCTGCGCAAAACGTCACCAGCGGTCACACGTGCACACAGTGCACAGTCCCGCTACAGTCGCACAGCGCATGCGCGGGACCAGGGGCGACGTCCTGAGATATGAAATTCAGCGTTGGGGGATGGCGTAAATCTGCTGGAGGAACAGCAACGGTCACCAGAGAGCCCGCCCCCATGGACGATTTACAAAATTTACATAGCAAAAGGTACAAGTTTATAAAGTATTTAATTTGGTTTAAATGGGGCCACAAAAAGTACAGGAACCTTGCTAGAATGCAGCCCACGCGCTGCAGAGGGGGAAGCCTTTAGGTTTCAAGCTAAATTTCTGATGACAGGTTCCCTTTAAAGTTTACATGGAGTGTCATAGTCATATTCAACATAGGGCATTTAGATGCAGTTTTAACACAAGGACAATAATAGAGACATCAGAGTAAACATAAAAAATTCATCATTATTAATCCTGAATTGTTACAACCATATACAACTCCATACCAATAATATATTTTTTTGAGCTTGCATAATGATTGTTATTTTTTGCGAATTGATTCATTAAATGGGCATGGGTGCAATATACCATTGGTATGGAGTTGTATATGGTTGTGACAATTCAGGATTAATAATGATTAATTTTTGATGTTTACTCTGATGTCTCTATTATTGTCCTTAAGGCCCCGTCAGACACATAGATAAATCTTTGGCAGATCTGTGGTTGCAGTGAAATCATGAACATATTGTTCCATTTGTACACAGCCACAAACCTGGCACTGATTGTCCACAATTTCACTATAACCACAGATCTGCCGCAGATTTATCTCTGTGTGTGACAGGGCCTTTACTTGTGTTAAAACTGCATCTAAATGCCCTATGTTGAATATAACTATGTATGACTCTCCATGTAAAGTTTAATCATATGCATTGTACAAATGGCGATATATAATGTAATATTGCACACTGATACTTTGGCAATCGATATGCCTTCGTCCATAATGCTTTTCTGATTTTTCCTGATGTGATGCACTAGCTATGTTAATTAAAATGTGTTATATTTTCCCTTTAAAACCACTTTGTGTTTTTTGGTCTTACATATGCTTCCATGGTAGGGACATATAAAATTAGTCATATGAATATGGTATGCCTCAATAATGTGTGTGCATCTTTTTCCTTTTTTTCATGTGTAGGACCTCCAACAGGACAAAAAGTTAGCAGAGAAAGTTTTTTTTTTTTTTTTTTAAAGTTTCCTTTAAAAATCCCTGAAGTAGCTGGCACTGTTAGGCTATGTTCACATGTTGTGTTTTTGCATTTTTTTTCCATGAGTTATAACCCTTATGCGCAGGCTGCGGTTTTTGCCACGGTTTTGATGCATGAATTGCTGCAGAAAAGGTTCATAAGCTTTCTGCAGTTATTCCCCAGCAAAACTTATGGGGGAAAAAAAAAAAATGTTGTGCACACATTGCATTTTTTCTCCTACAGGTTTTGCTGCAGCAAAAAGAATCTGCATGTCACTTTTCCGCAGGTACCTGCTGTTTTTGCCATAGATAATGGTAAAAAAAAAAAAAACAAAAAAAAAAACAGCAGGGAACAACCTGCGTCAAAACCACGTCAAAAAAACACGGGTGTGGTATTCTGCCAGAGGGTGCAGATTTTTCTTAAGAAAAGTCAATTTTCTATTGCGCACAGGGCCTAAAAGCTGTTTTTTACAGTACCAGCAAAGGCGATTAGATTCTAGAAATCTCATACACTTGTTTTTTTCCCCCTGACAAATGGAAAACCGCTGCGTTTTTGAGAGAAGCAGCATGTCAATCCTTTCAGCATTTCTTTTTCACCATTGAAAGCAATGAAAGTGCAAAAATGCAACTGCTGCCTTTTTGCTGTTAATGAAACTGACAAGACAAATGACAAACCAAAAACGCTGCCAAGAGTCCACGTTTTGTCTGCAGCAAAAAAGCAGCGTGTGAACACAGCATAGGCAGAGCACTTATTACAATAAACTTTATTTACGAAATCAAAGATCCGTATGTACAGACGTGAGGCGTGGAATGACTACCCCAACTGAGAACACTGGCTGGTAGATGCACATTGCCAGGGCTACGGGGGCCGGTAAGGACCAACAAAAATCACACAAGCCTGCTGCGCCTTACCAAGTTCCGCAGCTGAGTCGCCTGCGCCTTATGGTAGTCCAGTTTGGCCAGGGAGGTCGGCCGGTACTTATCCACCCACAGACTCATCACTGCGCTGAGGAGACGCAGCTCAAACCGGACCGAGAGCGCGCGAAAACGGAGACCTACACTGCGCATGCGTGTTGATCACTACGCGCAGGTTCCTGACGACGCTTGGAGGAGGGTCACGTGACACTTAGGAGTGACGCGCGCTCTGTCTTCTGACACGGAGACATTTTGTCGGAGCCACTCACATAGGACTGAGGTCTCCGAGAACATGGTCGTCAGAAGACATAACACAGTGGCTTTTGTGGTGATGTATTGCCCTGCACATTCCTGCCTGGGGTAAATACGTTTGGCTCAGAAATATTGATTCCTCATAGATTTTTTCCAATAAGATAAGTCATTTTAAGTTGAAACAATCTGAAAAATGTAGACTGGTGGCCATAACAATTCTTATATTAACAGTGGTGGGCGTCCCCATGAGCGTCAGATTCTTAGGGGGATTGAAACATTTCATAAAATTGCAGATGGCTACAGAAAACCAACATTCGCAAAGCATTATTTTGACAATTTAAAGAGATTCCGTCACCTCGGAAAGTACAAATTACCTGCAGATATAGGGTTAATATGCAGGTTTATAGTGATACAATGCTGTCTGGCCGCCTTACTGAAAGCACCACTACTGGGAGAAAGGGAACTTGTTTCCTCCCAGGAGCTGCCGACTTTTAGTTATGAGGGCAGAGCGACCACAGTCACCGGTCACAGCCACACCCACTATACTGAGTGATGGCTGGAAGCACACCCCGATGTTTGATTGACAGCTCACTGTAAGGCTCAGGACACACGTGGATTAGTGTGAGTGCTCACATGACACTCGGCTCACGCTCGCAACACAGCATCACGTGACTGTGGTTCGATTTTGCAATCAGACCACAGCTGCGGATGGGATGGATTTATCTCCCCATCTCCTCCATTGTCGGCTGATGTGGGGATCGCACTGCTCTCCGCTGTAATGCGAGTGCAATGCGATTTCTCTCGCCCCATAGACTTGTATGGGTGCGAGTGAAACAGGATCGCATTATTCCCACAGCATGCTGCGATTGTTGTCTCGGTCCGATTAGGGCTGAGAAAACAATCAGTCATGGGAGCAGCCCTATAGAGTAATACTGGTCCAACTGGAAGGTGATTTTTTTATCGCATTCCACTCACTCCTTATTACTCGCCGTGTGTGATTACCCTAAAGTGTGTGCTCACAGTATATTGATCAGTGACTGTAGCCGCCCCATGCACCACCCAACAACTGAAAGACGGTGGCTAAAGGTAAGAAATAAGATCATTTTTTCTCAGAAGTTGCACTTTCTTTACAACAGCCTGGGAGTATTGTAATGCTTTATACCTGTGCGGCGGAGGCAGCATGCAGCTGAAAATGCTCAGACCCGGAGCTGCCCTTTTAACTGATATTGATTTGAATAGGAGGGGGTTGTGCAGTACCCGGCCACAGCCAGTATCAGAAGACGGAGCAACTCCTGAACTGAGCATTTCTAGCCTCAGGCTGCTGCTGCCGCCGGCACCGGTAACAGCTGATCAGCGGGAATGCCAAGTGTCAGACCCTGGCTGATCAGACATTGATGACTTATCCTAAGGATAGGCCCTCAATATTAAAGTAGTGGAAAGGCTCTTTAACCCTATATCTTAAGTTAAATAGTGTTAATCGAAGTGACAGGCTACCTTTAATTGGAATCTGTCAGGAGGATTTCATCCCCAAACTATATATATTCACATGTAGCTCTCACAAACACAAGTTCAGCAACAACAGACTTGGCCAGTCTGTTACTAAGAAATCATGTTTTGAATTGACATGCAAATAAGTCTGAAGAGCTATTTCTGATCTGAAGCCTTTGTCACTCCACCTCTATTTTCCACCCAACACAGCCGCTTCCTCCTCTTCGACAGTCTATTTGCTGTGCGAGTTCAAGCAAAAGCCGTCAGTCACAGAAGAGAGGGTGACACTGGTTGGGGAATAGAGCTGGAGTGACAGAGGCTTCAAATCTACAAATCGCTCTTCAGTCTCTTCTTAGTAACAGGAACAGACTGGTCTTGTAAAGATGTTGCTATACTTGTCTTTACAAAAGCTTTATGGGCAGATTAATAGCTTAGGGCAGATGTATCAAACTCGCTTGGTTATATGGGCCACACAGAAAAAAAATAATTTTAGGGGCTGCATACTTTTCAGGACAAAGTAACATTTTTATTGATACCATATTTTTTTTTCTATACACCTTTAGATCATGGTTTTTGAACATGTTTCACTTGTTTATTATAACATGTCCACTTTTTTTGTTTAAATCTAAAAAACAAAAATATTTTTGATGGTAAAAAAAATTCATGCTTTATTTTTATTTATTTATTTATTTACCTTGTATCCCCTTTTTGTAAGTAATATAACTTTACAATTCAAATCATATAGTAATTTTGGCCAACATCCTTTAGTAATGTCCCCCATCCTGTTCTCCTTCCTGTAGTAATGTGTCCATCTTGTAGTAATGTGCCAAATCCAAAAAATATCGTCGATGAAGCGCAGCCACATGTGAACTGCGCCCATCCCAGAATTAGGATAAAGTATAGACCGCTCCCAATAACAAAAAAAGAGGTTAGCATATGAGGGCGCACAAGACGCCCCCATCGCAACTCCTCTCTCTTGGAGATAGAAGCGGTCCTTAAATAAAAAGAAATTATGAGAAAGAATAAACTTTAATAAAAGCAGGAGCAGATCGATGAGCTGGCCATCCAATTCTGTAGTTCTCAGAAAAAAGTCAATAGCTTAAATACCATCATCGTGAGCTATAGATGTGTATAACGACTGAACGTCCGCAGTCACCATGACTACGTCAATTTCAAAGATGATACCCTCTAACCGGTTTAAAAACTCTGTTGAGTCCTGGATGTATCAGGGGAGATTGCTGACCAATGGCTTTAGATAGTAGTCCAGGAACCTACATGCAGTTTCACATAGACTATTGTTCCCGGACACTATAGGCCTCCCTGGTGGACAATCTATATTTTTGTGCACTTTTGGCAGAAAGTAAATGGTAGGAATGATTGGATGTTCGACTATTAAACCCTCAAAGATAGTCTTAGGTATAATGTTCCTCTCGAGGGCCAAAAAGAGTAAATCATACAGTTCACATTGATATTTCCTCATTGGGCTAAGGCTGGTTTCACACTACGTCTTTTTAACATCCGTCAAAAACGTTTTTTTAACGGAAGTACGGATCCTGTGCAAATCCGTTTTGATGTCAATGCATTTTCAATGGACTCGCGTCCACCTGCGTTTGCGTGCGTTTGCGTCCGTTAGACGCAGGATCCGTCCTTTTGCATTATTTTAACATGTTTCAAAAACGCAACATGTAGCGTTTTTGAGCTCCGTCCAAATACTGCAAATTGCTGGATCCTGACTATAACGCACGCAAACGCAGGTGAACGTTGCATGCTGATAGACAGGATCCTGCTTTTGGACTGAGCATGCCCAGAGAACCAGTCAGTCAGTGTCTGTCAGTCTCTCTCTCTCTCTCTCTCTCTCTCTCTCTCTCTCTCTCTCTCTCTCTCTCTCTCTCTCTCTCTCTCTCTCTCTCTTCCCCACCTGACAGCTGCGGACACTCGGAACCAAGGTAAATATCGCGTAACCACTTCTCTTAGTTACCCGATGTTTACGTTGGTTACGTGTGCAGGCAGCCCTGCTCCTAGCAGCTGCAGACACTCGTAACCAACATAAATATCGGGTATCCAAGGCCGATGTTTACCTTGGTTACCAGCGTCTGCAGCTGTCAGAAGCCTCCTCCCACTCTAGTTACCCTCACTCCCGATCACATGACTCCAATGCCCGCCCCTAAACATCCAGTGCAGGATCCTGCAAAATAACATATGCGTTTGCATACATTATTTGCTGTAAAAGCAGGATCCGTACATCCGCTAAAAAAACGTTTTCAGCGGATGTTAAAAAGACGTAGTGTGAAACCAGCCTAACCTCCAATTTTGTGTAAGAAATCGTGTCATTTAGGCTGCTTTCACACTACGTTTTTTTAACATCCGTCATGAACGTTTTTTTAACGCAAAAACGGATCCAGTGCAAATGCGTTTTCATTTCAATGTATTTGCAATGGACTTGCGTCAACATGCGTTCACCTGCGTTTGCGTGCGTTATAGTGAGGATCCAGCGACTTGCAGTTTTTTAACTTTTTTCAAAAACACTACTTGTAGCGTTTTTGAGCTGCGTCCAAATACTGCAAATCGCTGGATCCTGACTAAACAGCACGCAAACGTATGTGAACCCTGGCATGCTGATAGACAGGATCCTGCTTGCTCTACTGAGCATGCCCAGAAACCAGTCTCGCGTGATCAGTCCCTCTTTCTCCACTCTCCCCCGCCTGAGAGCGGAGGACGCTCGTAACTAAGGTAAACATCGGGTAACCGCGGTCTTAGTTACCCGATGTTTATCTTGGTTACGTGGGCATGGAGCAGGGAGCCCGGCTCCTAGCAGCTGCAGACGCTCGTAACCAATGTAAATATCAGAGCATGATTAAGACTCACGTCGAAACGCGTAGCTTTGTGGGGTCTGAATAACATCTATGATATGCCTTGCTGACCGCCTGTAAACCCCTATTTTATGGATTGAATTAATAAAGATGAATTTTTTTATATGAAAACTTGGACCACGCTGGAAATTTTTCTTCCTTGATTCCTCTATGGCAGCCTAGCCTTCCGTGCGCAGTCCTGGAGATACAGCGGACCACAGCAACTCGGTGAGCTGATTTTTCTCTCTTGTTTCTGAATGTAAATATCGGGTATCCAAGCAAGTTACTCGATGTTTACCTTGGTTACGAGCCTCCACAGCTGTCAGATGCCGGCTCCGAGTCTTTCACGTTCAGTTCCCCTCACTCCCGATCACATGACTCCAATGCCGGCCCATAAACTTAAAGTGACAGGATCCTGCAAAATAACACATGCGTTTGCATGCATTTTTCTTTGCAAAAACAGGATCCGCTTTTGCAGCAAAAAAACGTTCATGACGCATGCTAAAAAAACGTAGCGTGAAAGCAGCCTAAGTTGTCTAAATGCCTCTGCTTCATATTTTTCCTTAGACCAGAGGACCACATTTCCCCCCTTGTCAGCCTGCTTGATCACCATGTCATGCATATTTTTATTTCTCTCAGTGCTACCCGTTGTCTATGACTGAGATTATCATGTATACGCCTACGAGGTAAGCGTCAGAATTCCTGTGTCACTAATTTAGTAAACAGATCAATCACAGGACAGGTCGACAAGGGAGGAAATGCAGTAGATCTCTTTTTAATAAATTAAGGAAAGCCAGCTGTACCTACCTCTTCCTGTTCAGCCAATAGCGACTCCAATGTTCTCACTGCCTCAAGTTCATCCGCAGATAGATCAGAATGTAGACACATCTCCTTTTTCAAAAAATATTTCTTAAATAAGAGTTTCCGACCAAATAAATGTAAATACTTGATGGCAGTGAAAATATCGAAGTCAGCCACCGGTGAAAAGGAGAGTCGCAATTGTAGAACATCTATCTGATCATCAGTTAGACTTTTATCAGTAAGATTAATTACCTTGAGGGTATCCGTCTGATTAGATGGCTTTTTTACATCCTGGCGCTATTTTTCATGGTAAAATTCCTAGTTTCCATCCTATTCATGAAAAAAACGTGTCCCACACAACCTCCAACAGATAAACGGGGTTGGGATGAGCCCTCCCCATCCTGTAGTAATATGCCCCATTCTTGTCCCCATCCTGTAGTAATGTGCCCATTCTTGTCCCCATCCTGTAGTAATGTGACCATCCTTCTCCCCATCCTGTAGTAGTGTGCCCATCATTGTTCCCATCCTGTAGTAATGTGCCCATCCTTGTACCCATCCTGTAGTAGTGTGCCCATCCTTGTCCCCATCCTGTAGTAATGTGCCCATCATTGTCCCCATCCTGTAGTAATGTGCCCATCCTTGTCCCCATCCTGTAGTAATGTGCCCATCATTGTCCCCATCCTGTAGTAATGTGCCCAAAACATTCTTCTCACCTGTCCTCCAGTCCTTCAGCATCCTCTTCCCTGCTTCTTGAGGCCCGTAGGCACTTGGACCCGGTAATGGTTGCAGCCGGTGCAGGGGCTTCTGCCAGGCCTGGACAGACCATAGGGCAATTCTGGCAAATGCCAGATAGGCCGGTGCCTGTAGTGGGCTGCTGTATCTGTAGTCACCGCCGCGCTCCTCAGCAGTGTGTGCATGCCAGGCACACTAGCCGCAGCAGGACCAGGAGGTAGCACGCTATGCTGGCTCTGCTATGTGATAGTGTGCCCGGCATGCACACACTGTTGAGGAGCGCAGCGGTGCCGGTGACCGCAGCTTCCTCCTTCCCATGCAAAATGTATTTGCGTCTTTCAGACGTAAATACATTTGAACAGTGCGCCAGGACTGGGCCCCGCCCCCGACGTGCAGCAACGTGATGAGATCAGCACCTTGCTGACGTCATCACAGTGCTGCGGGCGCCACACTGAACGCAACAGGCAGCGGTTAACGCTCCATGGAGGAGCCGAAGATACAGGTTTAATTATTGGGGATGAGTGGGGAGGGGCTGAGGACACATAACGGGGAACATTTGTGAAGGAACAGAGCTTTGTGACAGGCAAAGGGGGAGTACTGTATTTAGACGGAGGGGGGAGGCAGGAGTGTGTAGTGATGGGGTAGTGTAATTTGTGTGTGTAGGGGCTGATGGGGGGTGTGTTGTATTATGTGTGGGGGGGAGGGGTAACGGAGCGTGCATTGTATTGTGTGTGTGAGGGTAATGTGGGTGCATTGTAGTGTATGTGTGTGTGTAGGGGGTGATGGGGGGTGCATTGTATTGTGTGTGTTTGAGGGTGGAGGGGTAATGGAGGGTGCATTGTAGTGTGTGTTTGTGTGTGTGTGTGTGTGTGTGTGTGTAGGGGTAATGGGGGTGCATTGTATTCTGTGGGTGTAATGGGGTGAATTGTATTGTGTGTGTGTGTGTATGTGTGGGTGGGGGGGTAATGGGGGTGCATTCTATTGTATTGTGTGGGTGTAATGGGGGTGCATTGTATTTTGTGTGTGTGTGTTTGTGAGGGGAGGGGTAATGGAGGGTATATTGTGTATGTGTGTGTGTGTGTGTGTGTGTGTGTGCGTAGAGGTAATGGGGGTGCATTGTATTGTATTGTGTGGGTGTAATGGGGGTGCATTGTATTGTGTGTGTGTGGGGGGGTGCACTGTATTGTATTGTGTGGGTATAATGGGGTGCATTGTATTGTGTTTGTGGGGGGAGGGTTAATGGAGGGTGCAGTGTATTGTGTGTGTGTGTGGGGGAGAATTACAAAAAAAGCAATTTAGGGAGAATATATAAATAAATAATAATAATATAATAAAGGGGCAATATGGGGGGATATTATGAAACCAGTGTGGGGGCATATTATAAAGAGAGCAGTGTGCAGGGGACATTATGGAGAAAAGCTGTGTATGGGACATTATGGAAAGAGGCAGTGTGGGGGTATATTAAGGAGAGAGGCAGTGTGGGAGGTATTTTGGATAAGGGCAGTGTGGGGGGATATTTTGTGAAGGAAGCACAGCAATTATTTATTCAGGGGCACAGCATGGGAGATATTTATATTTATGGGGCAGTATAATGATACTTTTATTTTTAAAGGTGCTGGGAACGATTCAGAAGATGTCACCTATAAAGGTACCTGGATGTAAATGATTATTTGTGATATTGCCTGCGTCTTATCAGTATTGTGGTTCCTGTATGGTCCGCAGTCTGATAACAACAACTCCCAGCATCTCCTTACCATTGTTAACCCCTTAATGACCGCCGATACGCCTTTTAACGGCGACAAATTAGGGTACTTCTTCCGATCCTCCGCTTTTTAACGGCGGTCGGAAAAAAGGGTCTAGCGCCCTCCAGAGTCAGAAAATTTCCGGGCTCTCAGCTGCCGGGGGTAGCTGAGACCCTGGAGATCATGATTCTGGCCGTTTTTTCCGGTCCCCGCTCACCTGATGACCGGTATACACCGTATACCAATTATCAGGTTACAGTAAATGACCACGCCGGTAAAAAATCATTTATCTCCCATCTGGCATAAACAAACATGTCAGATGGGAGATAAATCTCATCCCCCGGTCCTCTCCGGTTCCCCGGTGTCGCCTTCCTCCCGAAAATCCAACATGGCGCCGCACATACCGGTGCGCACAGTAGCGCGCCGGCCGCATTTCTCCCTTTCCTATGGTTTCTGTCGCATGTGCTATGACACATACGACAGAAACCTGCTCCCCAGGCCCTGCCAGGTCACCCCCTATTCCCACCCCGGTGTCCCCCGTACCTGTCGCAGCTCTGATCCCCCACGGCCCTCTCCTCCTTCACAGTGAACGCCGGTCACACTGCAGAGCGCGGCTGTCAGCTTCCTGTGTCTGACTCAGAGACGCTGGCTGCTGCTGCTCGGCAGTCTGCAGCTGTGACCCGGGGAGGGTGGGTGCAAATTCTTTGCACCCACTCTCCTCAAATGGAGGGTCTGCACTTCTAGAAAATGGGGGATACGTTTCCTGAACGTGCCCCCCATATTCTAGAAGGTCCAGAATCGCCGCGGGACTTTCACAATGGATTACAGCAGGGACCCGATTTTTTTTTTCTCTTCAATAAATTGGCCAAAGAGGGAATGTTTTTGGGGAGTGTTTTTTCAAATAAATTTTTTTTTTGTTGTCAATTTTTTTTTTATTACTGTCAATTAGTTATGTCTGGTATCAAATAGACGCCGTGACATAACTAATTGCTGGGTTTGATGCCAGGTGACATTACACATCTGGTATCAACCCCATTTATTACCCCGTTTGCCACCGCATCAGGGCAACGGGATGAGTTGGGGCGAAGCGCCAGGATTGGCGCATCTAATGGATGCGCAACTTTTGGGACGACTGCGGCCTGCTATTTTTAGGCTGGGAAGAGTCCAATAACCATGGCTCTTCCCACCCTGAGAATACCAGACCCCAGCTGTCAGCTTCACCTTGGCTGGTGAGCTAATTTGGGGGGACCCTATGTTTGTTTGTTTTTTTAATTATTTATAAATAATTAAAAAAAAAAAACAGCTTGGGGAGCCCTCCAAATTGATCACCAGCCAAGGTGAAGCTGTCAGCTGTGGATTGCAGGCTACAGCTGTCTGCTTTACCCTAGCTGGCTATCAAAAATAGGGGGACCCCACGTCATTTATTTTAATTATTTTTTTTCTTTTTGGCTAAATGCAAGGCTAGGCACCCTTTAGTGCAACATGAAAGGCACTAAAGGGCGCCAGCTTAGAATATGCAGGGGGTGGGACGTTATATATGTTTGACATCTATCCATTCATCCATTGTAGCATTTTAGGCTATGTGCCCACAATCAGGGTTTGCAGCGTTTTGGGCGCAGAGTGTTTTCCCTGCATCCATAACGCTGCGTTGTGCAGTAGAAGCACAGTGGAAGGATTTTTAGAAATCCCATGCCCACTAGGCTTCTTTTCTCCGCAGCATAAACCGACCTGTGGTGCAGCTTCCCGAGCCTCAGCATGTCAATTTATGCTGCGGAGATGAGTGTTCTCTGCAGGTAGAATAGAGCAAGTCCACAGCAGCCTGAACCCAAATCGTGGGCATGGGCAGCTGCGTTCTTCCGTGGACAACACTCACATCTCTGCAGGAAGGCTGACACTGGGTACTAGACGCCGTGTCGCTGGATCATGGCCACATAGCCTAACAGTGAGAAATTTGTTGCACAGCAACATTTTTGTGAAGTACCTGTGGATTCAAAATGCTTACTATACTCCTGAATAAAATCCTTGAGTGGTCCAGTTTCCAAAATGGAGTCACTTGTGGGGGGTTTCTAATGTATAGGTACCCAAGAGGCCCTGCTAATGTGACATGGTGCGCGCAATTTATTTCAACTTTTCCAAAATTCAAATGGTGCTCCCTCCATTCCAAGCCCTCCCATTAATCCAAACAGAGGTTTTTGGCCACATATGGGGTATCCCTGCGCTCACAAGAAATTGGATAACAACCTGTGGGGTCCACGTTTTGTTGTTGCCTCTTGAAAAAGTGAGGAATGTGATGCTAAAGAAACATTTTTGTGAAAAAAATGAAAATTTTCAATATGGCAACCTAAGCTTATCAAATTCTGTGAAGTATTCGTGGATTCAAAATGCTCAATATACACCTAGATAAAAGCCTTGAGGTGTCTTGTTTCCAGAATGGGGTCACTTGTGGGGGACCTCCACTGTTTAGGCACTTTAGGGGCTTTCCAAATGCGACATAGCGTCCACTAATTATTCCAGCCAAATGTTCAGTCAAATGGCACTTTTTCCCTTCCGAGCCCTGCTGTGCACCCAAACAGTTGATTTCCACCACACATAAGGTATCAGCATACTCAGGAGAAATTGCACAATAAATTTTATGCTCCTTTTTTTCCTTTTACTCTTGTTAAAAAAAGCTATGTGGTTGAAGTAACAATTTTGTGGTAAAAATGTATTTTTTTTATTTTCACAGCTCAACATTATAAACTTCTGTGAAGCACCTGGGGGTTCAGGGTACTCACCAAACATCTAGATAAATTCCTTGAGGGGTCTATTTTCCAGAATGGGGTCACTTGTGGGGGACCTCCACTGCTTAGGCACCTCAGGGGCTCTCCTAATGCAACATGGTGTCCACTATTGATTCCAGCCAATTTTGCAGTCAAATTGCACTCCTTCCCTTCCAAGACCTGCCGTGTGCCCAAACAGTTGATTTCCACCACATATAAGATATCACCAAACTCAGGAGAAATTGCACAATAAATTTCATGGTGATTTTTTTTCCTTTTACCCTTGTGAAAAAAAGCTACCTGGTTGAAGTAACAATTTTGTGGTAAAATTTTATTTTTTTATTTTCATGGCTCAACGTTATAAACTTCTGTGAAGCACCTGGGGGTTCAGGGTACTCACCAAACATCTAGAGAAATTCCTTGAGAGTCCTAGTTTCCAATATGGGGTCACTTGTGGTGTTTTTTTGCTGTTCACGTACCTTAGGGGTCCTCCAAATGCGACATGGTGCCCACAATCTTTTTCAGCCAAATTTCCTTTCCAAAATTCAAATATTGCTCCTTTCGTTCCAAGCCCTCCCATTTTTCCATACAAAGGTTTCAGACCACATTTGAGGTATCACCGCGCTCATAAAAAAGTGGGTAGCAAACATTTGGGTCAAATTTTTGGAATTACCTCTTGAAAAAGTGAGAGATTTGATGCTAAAGCAAAATGTTTGAGAAAAAAATGACAATTTTCAATATGACAACTTAACGTTATCAAAATCTGTGAAGTACCTGTGGGTCCAAAATGCTCAGTATACCCCTCGATAGAAGCCTTAAGGGGTCTAGTTTCCAAAATAAGGTCACTTGAGGGGGGTTCCTGCTGTTTAGGTACCTTAGGGGATCTGTAAATGCAACATGGTGCCTGCAATCTGTTTCAGCCAACTTTGCTTTCCAAAATTCAAATATTGCTCCTTTCGTTCCAAGCCCTCCCATATGCCCAAACAAAGGTTTCTGACCACATGTGGGGTACCGGCGCGCTCATAAAAAAGTGGGTAACAAAGTGTGAGGTCCAATTTTTGGTGTTACCTCTTGAAAAAGTAAGAAAATTAGTGCTAAAGCAACATTTTTAGGTAAAATGTTTAATTTTTATTTTTTTTCATTTTTTCATTCACATTACTTTAGTTCCTGTGAAGCACCTGAAGGGTTAATAAACTTCCTGAATGTGATTTTGAGTACCTTGAGGGGTGCAGGTTTTAGAATGGTGTCACTTTTGGGTATTTTCTGTCACCTAGGCCTCTCAAAGTCACTTCAAATGGGATGTGGTCCCTAAAAAAATGGTTTTGTAAATTTTGTTGAAAAAATGGGAAATTGCTGATGAAATTTGAACCCTTCTAACTTCCTAACCCCAAAAAAATTTTTGTTTCAAAAATTGTGCTGATCTAAAGTAAACAAGTGGGAAATGTTATTTATTAACTATTTTGTGTGACATAACTCTCTGGTTTATGGGCATAAAAATTAAAAGTTTGAAAATTGCAAAATTTTTAATTTTTTTGTCAAATTTCAGATTTTTTCACAAATAAAATAAAAAAATATCATCCTAAATTTACCTCTAACATGAAGCCCAATATGTCACGAAAAAACAATCTCAGAATGCTGTACTGGCACTATCAGGCACAGTGTGTACATACCATCAGGGGGCAGCTCGGGTGTTTAGGCTGTGAAATACAACTTTATAAAGTTTGAAATTTCGTGCACTTTTTGATTGACGTGTGCACCTCTGCAGATAATGTCCGGGCGGGTTATGCAGGAGTTCCCCGCCCCCCCACCAGCCTGTTCCTCCCTCTCTCCTGATGTCCGGGTGGGTTATGCACGTGTTCCCCGCCCCCCCGCGCCGCCTGTTCCTCCCTCCCTCCCTCTGGCTGTATGTAAATATCTAATCTTCAGAAACATGGCGCCGGAGTGGGCCTCTGCGCATAGCGCTTATATCCGGCGCCATGTTTCTGAAGCCCCCGCATTACACAACTGGCTGCTGCTGTCAGCACTTTATCTGAAATTCAGATGAACGTTTTGCCGACACTGCACACAATCAAGCTCTCTTTGTACAGCTATTCCAATGACAGCTGCTGGCCAATCAGAGGTAAGCAGCTGACATCATATGCTGCGTGTTTCAGACCCTTGGCTTTCATCCTTCTAGAGAACCTGTTATGGGATTGATGGTGACCAAACTATGGGCAGCATGTAGCCGACACTGGCTCCATTGTTAGTACATTTTACTTTGAAAGGCCAAAGCATAAAACATGCCAATAACGGTGCCAGTGTCCAATGCATGCTGCCCATGGTTGTGCTTCATCACGAATGTTAAATAACCAAAAACATGGAAATTAGGGTCATAAAGACAAGCTAACATAACCTACCCTTTAAAAATGTTATATACTTTATTAATCCGAATTTTAAAATAGACACAATAAATTCAACATATCCAGAAATTGTGGGTGCACAGGATAGAGGAGGAAATGTTTGATATCAGCCTACAATATAACCTCCCTCCAACTGGTTGGCACACTAGGAATGCGATAAGGCGCCCACACTCTCCGTCGACTGTCCCTTATCTCCCCTAGCTCACCCTATGAGATACAGTGAGAAAAAGTGCCCGTGCCTAATAAAGTGCAAAATGTGCTAAGTAATAAGACAGACAAATCAGGGAAGTCATGAAATAATGATACTTAACGTTCCGATGATTAGCATAAGAACCCCTGCCTCGCCGCGTTTCCCCTGTGGTTCATCAGGAGGCCGATCACAACATATGTCATTCAGATGCCATGATGGTCAGATGTCAAGGGCGTCTGTGAGAACAGGAACAATCCCAGTGAAAGTAGAAAAGTTTGTCTAATGTTCTGTGCTACTGAGAGCTAATCAGAAAAAAGACTGACTGGAACACCTATATGTGTGAATTAGGTGCTAGCTTAAAAATACATGACTATAATAAGCTGCACGCTAACCACTATAAAAATATAAACATAAAGAATGGTAAAGCATTACTGCTATAAGGATACTAGGAACAATGAAAAATACATTTAGCTATCTGGAAAAAATGAAATACATGAAAAATGGTATTGCAAAACTGCTATGAATATATGGAAGTAGTAGAGATGTTTAGCAAATGTATTGATCAATGCCAATGTTTTTGATCTCTATTCATGATCCTGTATAGCCAGGAGCCTGTCTGCCCATACTTACAGATTTTTAATAGCACACAAAGGCATTAAGGTTAGGTTCCCGAAAAATTAGAGATTACCTTGTCGCTGGTTTTCGGGCTCATGTGCATTGATCAATACATTTGCTAAACATCTCTACTACTTCCAAATATTCATAGCAGTTTTGCAATACCATTTTTCATGTATTTCATTTTTTCAGATAGCTAAATGTATTTTTCATTGGTCATAGCATCCCTATAGCAGTAATGCTTTACCATTCTTCATGTTTATATTTTTATAGTGGTTAGTGTGCAGCTTATTATCCTTATTACTGTGCTACTGAGATGTACAAGAAGTTGTGTACCCGTTATCTCATGTAGATAGGTGTCATCAAAGGACTGTTGAGTACAGCTACGTTGTTATTAACTGGTGGTCTCCTTTCCTGAATAAGTCGACACATGGTCCTGTTCAGCTGAAGCCAATGGCACCATGCGGCTGCACGGGTGTACTGTCCTCACAAGACAAGTCCACACACCCAGCGAGGACCTCATCTTTCATGTAGTGTGCTGGAGCCTAATGGGTACTTTGCACGTTGCGACATCGCTACTGCGATATCTTCGGGGTCAAATCGAAAGTGACGCACATCCTGCGCCAGTAACGATGTTGCAACGTGTATAGCCTAGATGCGCCGATAAACGATCGCAAAAGCGTCGTAAATCGGCGATCTGTGTAACGTCGGTCATTTCCATAATGTCAGTACGATGTTGTTCTTCGTTCCTGCGGCAGCACACATCGCTGTGTATGAAGCCGCAGGAGCGAGGAACATCTCCTTACCTGCGTCCCGCCTGCAATGAGGAAGGAAGGAGGTGGGCGGGATGTTTATGTCCCGCTCATCTCCGCCCGTCCGCTTCTATTGGCTGCCTGCCGTGTGACGTCGCTATGACGCCGCACGACCCGCTCCCTTAGGAAGGAGGCGGGTCGCCGGCCAGAGCGACGTCGCACAGCAGGTAAGTGCGTGTGACGCTGCCGTAGCGATAATGTTCGCTACGGCAGCTATCACAAGATATCGCATGTGCGACGGGGGCGGGGACTATCGCGCTTGGCATCGCTAGCATCAGCTAGCGATATCGCAGTGTGCAAAGTACCCCTTAGGCTAGTTTCACACATCTGGCTTTTCACCGGATTCCCGGATTCGGCGGACTCCAGTACAGTGTGATAAAGTACAATGGCAGCGCGACAACTTCCGGGTCACATGCTCCGGTTACATGACAGCATGTGACCGGAGCTTGTCTCGCTGCCATTGTACACTATACACTGTACTGGAGTCTGCCGAATCTGAGAATCCGGCGAAAAGCCAGATGTGTGAAACTAGCCTAAGAGAACTCCTAGCTCACAACAACTCCCCGCACCACTCTACATTAGCCTGACACAACAGTGTAGTTTGCTCATTCCCAAAAGATAGAATTTATAGGAAAGCCCCAATGGGGTCATGAACCAGGACACAATCGTGATCCTAACCTGATTCTTTGGAATCATTTTTGTTTGTCTTTTCACAAGGTCAAATTTATTTGCTGCAGTAGCAGATTTCAATGTTGCCACTAGATGTCACTGTTACACTTGCTGACACAGGTAATATCTGTTTCGGAGAAAAGACCAAAACAGCTACACTCATCAACCATAACATTAGAGAGGTGATCCGAAGGCTAAAGTAATTTTCATCTAAATCCCAATCTATTTAGTGCTGTAATCTAATCTAATTTCCAATATACTGCACGATGCTGAAGTTGGTTTCTTATTCGTCCAGTTTCTTATTCGGGGCTGAAGTTGGTTTCTTATTCGTCAGTTTCTTATTCGGCAATTTAGTTTTTTCAGTTTTTTATGCATTTAACAACAAAAATAACACATCACAATAATAAAATACAATGCACTCATGTGCCCTAATATAAATACACTCAAAATCAGGTGCAAAAATTATAAAACTGGCAAAAAAATGGGCATCAAAGTGGGCACCAAAGTATGTTAGTGAAAGGGTTAAATGGCTTTGGGCCACTGATCTAACACCAGAATTGCATATCTAGTGATGCCTCTAATCAAACTGAAGTGACTCCAGCCTGGCCCAAAGGGGTTCTGGGCATCAGAACTGGCATCAAAGTGGGCACACAGCCAATTTTCACAGATTTGAATAAGTAACTGGTGTTTTTGAGGTGTTAAATGGCTTTGGGCCACTGATCTCACACCACATTTACATACCTAGTGATGCCACACATCAAATTCAGATCACTCCAGCCTGGCCCAAACAGGTTATGGGCATCAGAACTGGCATCAAAGTGGGCACACAGCCAATTTTCACAGATTTGAATAAGTAACTGGTGTTTTTGAGGGGTTAAATGGCTTTGGGCCACTGATCTCACACTACATTTACATACCTAGTGATGCCACACATCAAATTCAGATCACTCCAACCTGACCCAAACAGGTTCTGGGCATCAGAACTGGCATCAAAATGGGCAAAACCCCAGTTTTACAGATTTGAATAAGTAACTGGTGTTTTTGAGGGGTTAAATGGTTTTGGGCCACTGACCTCACACCACATTTACATACCTAGTGATGCCACACATCAAATACAGATCACTCCAGCCTGGCCCAAAAGGGTTCTGGGCATCAGAACTATCATCAAAGTGGGCACACAGCCAATTTTCACAGATTTGAATAAGTAACTGGTGTTTTTGAGGGATTAAATGGCTTTGGGCCACTGATCTAACAAAACATTTACATACCTAGTGATGCCACAAATCAAATTCAGATCACTCCAGCCTGGCCCAAACAGGTTCTTGGCATCAGAACTGGCATCAAAGTGGGCACACAGCCAATTTTCACAGATTTGAATAAGTAACTGGTGTTTTTGAGCGGTTAAATGGCTTTGGGCCACTGATCTCACACCACATTTACATACCTAGTGATGCCACACATCAAATTCAGATCACTCCAGCCTGGCCCAAAAAGGTTCTGGGCATCAGAACTGGCATCAAAGTGGGCAAAACCCCAATTTTTACAGATTTGAATAAGTAACTGGTGTTTTTGAGGAATTAAATGGCTTTGGGCCACTGATCTCACACCACATTTACATACCTACTGATGCCACACATCAAATTCAGATAACTCCAGCCTGGCGCAAACAGGCTGGAGTGATCTGAATTTGATGTGTGGCATCACTAGGTATGTATATGTGGTGTGAGATCAGTGGCCCAAAGCCATTTAACCCCTCAAAAACACCAGTTACTTATTCAAATCTGTGAAAATTGGCTGTGTGCCCACTTTGATGCCAGTTCTGATGCCCAGAACCTGTTTGGGCCAGGCTGGAGTGATCTGAATTTGATTTGTGGCATCACTAGGTATGTAAATGTTTTGTGAGATCAGTGGCCCAAAGCCATTTAACCCCTCAAAAACACCAGTTACTTATTCAAATCTGTGAAAATTGGCTGTGTGCCCACTTTGATGCCAGTTCTGATGCCCAGAACCCCTTTGGGCCAGGCTGGAGTCACTTCAGTTTGATTAGAGGCATCACTAGATATGCAATTCTGGTGTTAGATCAGTGGCCCAAAGCCATTTAACCCTTTCACTAACATACTTTGGTGCCCACTTTGATGCCTATTTTTTTGCCAGTTGTATAATTTGTGCAGCTGATTTTGAGTGTATTTATATTACGGCACATCAGTGCATTGTATTTTATTATTGTCATGTGTTATTTTTGTTGTTAAATGCATAAAAACTGAAAAAACTAAATTGCCGAATAAGAAACTGATGAATAAGAAACCAACTTCAGCCCCGAATAAGAAACTGGACGAATGAGAAACCAACTTCAGCATCGTATATACTGCATTAAATATTCCATATCCTTTCCTAACTGCCCTATCTAACTGCTATTGTATTTGTGTTTGAGAATCCCAGTGCATACTGGGATACTCAGAAAAAGTGTAATCAGGGGCTAGAGGATGGGGTCACTGAAGCAGCCTCTGCCCCCTCCTCCCAGGCATCTTCGGTGACACATGTTTCAGGACCTTGGCCTGGCTAGTCAATGTGCCATGAGCACAATGACCGTGCTCTCTCTGTTTTCAGTAATTACAAGCCAGCAACAGAACAGAGTAGAGAGCATTGTCAGTGTGCACTGGCAGAATACCCGGGCATGCATAGACCCCCTCAAGTGATGTCATAACCTTACAATGTGTCTGATGCCTACGATCTGAGCTGACAACAGAGAGTGTGCTGTCATGCTCCTCACACATTGCGCTGGGACTAGACCAGCCCCTGAAATTAAGGTCACTGATGACACTTCATTTCAGGGAGGGGGCAGAGGCTGTGGCAGTGACTGCAGCCTCTCCCCCCTGATGACGTTTCATTTGAGTAACCCAGAATGCACTGGGATTCTCAAACCAAGTGTCATCAGAGAGTAAGCGGTAAGAAAAAAAAAGAATAGAATAGCAGTTTGAGCAAAAACCCTAATACATGCCCTTATTATCTCCCGTCTGGATTATTGCAACCTCCTGCTCTGTGTCCTCCCTTCTAACAGTCTCGCACCCCTACAATCTATTCTAAACTATGCTGCCCGGCTAATCCACCTGTCCCCCGACACCCGCTACTCCCCGACCTCTCCTCTCTGCTAATCCCTTCACTGGCTTCCCATTGCCCAATGACTCCAGTTCAAAACACTAACCATGACATACAAAACCATCCACAACCTGTCTCCTCCCTACATCTGTGACCTAGTCTCCCCCCGGTACTTACCTACACGTAACCTCCGATCCTCACAAGATCTCCTTCTCTACTCCCCTCTCATCTCCTCTTCCCACCATCGCATCCAAGATTTCGCCCGTGCCACCCCCATACTCTGGAATGCTTTGCCTCAACACATCAGACTTTCGCCTCCCTTGCCAAGCTTCAAAAGGAACTTGAAGACCCACCTCTTCCGACAAGCCTACAACCTGCCGTAACCCTCAGGCGGGCTTTGCACGTTGCGACATCGCAAGCCGATGCTGCGATGTCGCACGCGATAGTCCCCGCCCCCGTCGCATGTACGATATCGTGTGATAGCTAGCGTAGCGAAAATTATCGCTACGCCAGCTTCACACGCACTCACCCGCCCTGCGACCGTCGCTCTGGCCGTCGCCCCGCCTCCTTCCTAAGGGGGCGGGTCGTGCGGCGTCATAGCAACGTCACACGGCAGGCGACCAATAGCGGCGGAGGGGCGGAGATGAGCAGGATGTAAACATCCTGCCCACCTCCTTCCTTCCGCATATCCTACGGAAGCCGCGGTGACGCCGGTAGGAGAGGTTCCTCGCTCCTGCGGCTTCACACACAGCGATGTGTGCTGCCGCAGGAACGAGGAACCACATCGGACCGTCGCGTCAGCGTAATTATGGATTACGCCGACGCTGCAGCGATGATACGATTACGACGATTTTGCGCTCGTAAATCGTATCATCTAGGCTTTACACACTACGATGTCGCATGCGATGCCGGATGTGCGTCACTTTCAATTTGACCCCACCGACATCGCACCTGCGATGTCGTAGTGTGCAAAGCCGCCCTTAGTCTGATACAGCGCCGCACAATCAGCTCTACCCTCACCTACTGTATCCTCACCTATCCCTTGTAGACTGTGAGCCCTCGCGGGCAGGGACCTCTCTCCTCCTATACCAGTCTGTGCCTTGTACTGTTTATGATTATTGTACTTGTCCCTATTATGTATACCCCTTTCACATGTAAAGCGCCATGGAATTGATGGCGCTATAATAATAAATAATAATAATAATAGTGTAATAAAAGAATGTTAGGGAATTTTTAATGCAAGCATATTGGAAAATAGTTTAGATTATGACACTAAATAGATAGGGATTTAGATGAAAATTACTTTGTCATTTAGACGAACCCTTAAAGGAGGTTCTCCTAAGGGGGGCTTTGCACGGTGCGACATCGCAAGCCGATGCTGCGATGTCGAGCGCGATAGTACCCTACATTTTTTCCAGGAGTAAGCATGGTAGATACAATCTTGCCTTTCTATCATTTGGGGTTTCATGATGAAGATGAAATGTGGCTGGGTCTTTCAGTATGATAATGATCCCAAGCACACCGCCAGGACAGCGAAGAAATGGCTTCATAAGAAGCATATGAAGGTCCTGGAGTGGCCTAGCTAGTCTCCAGATCTCAACCCCACAGAAAACCTTTGGAGGGAGTTGAAAGTCTGTGTTGCCCAGCGACAGGCCCAAAACATCACTGCTCTAAAGGAGATCTGCATGGAGGAATGGCCCAACATATTACCAATAGTGTGTGCCAACCTTGTGAAGACGTACAGAAAACGTTTCACCTCTGTCATTGCCATCAAAGGATATATAACAAAATATTTAGATGAATGTTTGTTATTGACTAGTGATGAGCGAGTATGCTTGTTACTACTCGGTACTCGCACGAGTATCACTGTACTCGGGCTACTCGGCGGGGACCGAGTAATCTCGCGATACTCGTGCTGTACTCGTGGTCTTCATCCCTGCATGTTGGCGCTCTTTTGAGAGCCAGCCCTCATGCAGGGATTGGCTGGCAGACCACTGCAATGCCACAGCCCTGTTAGTTGTGGAATTGCAGTGATTGGCCGGCCCGCACAGAGTGACCGAGCCTTTATACCGGCGGGCGCGCCGTGCTCTGCTCACAGCCATCCAGACAGTCAGTGCAGGGAGAGGGTTGCTGCTTCAGGGAAAGGTTTGCGGCCCTTTATAGTTATTTCCGTAGCAGGGCTGCAAAAAGTGTGACCAGAAGTCCTTCTCAGGACTATTGTAGTTCTATACAGGCAGGCAGGGTAAAGCCAGGTCGGAGTACAGGAGCAGAGTCCTTCTCAGGACTATTGTTGCTATATACAGGCAGGGTATAGCCAGGTCGGAATACAGGCTAGTGACCAGAAGAGTCCTTGTCAGGACTATTGTAGCAGTATACAGGCAGGCAGGCAGGGTATATAGCCATTCCTAGTGGTGACCGTATACCAGCCTTCATCATATCTGGGGCTGGTGTACACAGTCTAAAACAGTCCAGATAGTGTCAGACTTCTCAGTAATTGTCGCTCCTAAAAACCTGTTAGGTTCTTAGTGCGTCCGTGCTTGCATTTAAAAAACGCACGTGTGTGCCTGTCGGTGGCAGCGTACAGGTGCACTTGTGTGCGTTTTTCACAAACTATTATATAACGCACAAGTGTAGTGTATAATACACGTCAGTCAGCAGTGGCTGATAGTGTCAGACTTCTCAGTAATTGTCGCTCCTAAAAACCTGTTAGGTTCTTAGTGCGTCCGTGCTTGCATTTAAAAACCGCACGTGTGTGCCTGTCGGTGGCAGCGTACAGGTGCACGATTTGCACAAACTTGGATATAACGCACAAGTCTAGTGAATACACGTCAGCACAGCATTGCAAAATGCGCAAGGGCGTTGGCAAGGAACAAGGAAGTGGACGTGATGGTGGTGCAGGCAGAGGCCGAGGTCGTGGGCAAGCTCTAATTTCGCCACAACAAAGGGCCACATCTAGTCGCTCGCACGTCCTGTCCCAAATTCTTGGGGACCGCAGCAGTACACCGCTCTTGAACCAAGACCAGTGTCAACAGGTTGTTAGTTGGATAGCGGATAATGCTTCCAGTCAGATTGGCACCACCACAAACACTCTGTCTTCCACACGGTCAAGTGTCAGTAGCCGTGATACTGCACCGCACATTTCAGAACCTGATCCTCCTTCCTACCACAAGGCTGAGTACACGTCCTCGGACATTACTGATCCCACACTTGGACACTCGGAAGAGCTGTTCACGTTTCCATTCGCACATTCTGGCCTCTCGCCAGCTCATGTTGAAGTGGGTCATGAGGAGATCGTATGTACAGATGCCCAAATATTTGAGCAGCCACGTTCTCACGAAGTTGGCATCGTGTCTCAACAAGGGGTGGACGATGATGAGACACAATTGTCAGGAAGTCAGGAGGAGGAGCAGGGTGCGGAAGAGGAAGACGACGTGGTGGATGATCCAGTAACTGTCCCAACCTGGCAGGAGGATATGCAGAGCGAGGACAGCAGTGCACAGGGGGAGGGAGGCGTAGCATCCCAACAGGCAGTAAGAAGCAGGGTGGTGGCTCCAGGCAGAAGTCAGGCAACCGTTCCCCGGAACAACAACACGACACAAGGTGCCTGTACAAATGTTAGGTCTTCCCGAGTCTGGCAGTTTTTTAAGTTGGCTCCAGATGATTCTAAAAAGGCCATTTGCAACACCTGCCGTGCCAGCATCAGCAGGGGTACCAAAACTAGCAGCCTGACCACCACCAGCATGATCAGGCACATGTCAGCCAAGCACCCGACTTTGTGGGAAGTACAACAGAGTCGAGGAGCAGTGCTTGCTGATGTCACTGCTACGTCTTTGCTGGTTGTGCATGCGAGCCAATCCCCTGTCCATGCTGCCTGCGAACAAGCCTCCTCCGGTCCTGCACCTGCAGTTGCCTACGCAGAAATAACACCATCATCAAGCACGTCCTTGTCCCAGCGCAGCATTCAGTTATCTATTCAGCAAACCTTTGAACGCAGGCGCAAATACACTGCCAACGCCCCACATGCCACAGTTCTAAATGCTAACATTTCGCGACTGCTTGCGCTGGAAATATTGCCTTTTAGGCTGGTGGAGACAAAAGCATTCCGCGACCTGATGGCGGCAGCTGTCCCACGTTACTCGGTCCCCAGCCGCCACTATTTCTCCCGGTGTGCCGTCCCCGCGTTGCATAACCACGTGTCACAAAACATCACACGTGCCCTGAACA
The DNA here is from genome assembly GCF_048569485.1 of Anomaloglossus baeobatrachus. Classification (NCBI taxonomy): domain Eukaryota; kingdom Metazoa; phylum Chordata; class Amphibia; order Anura; family Aromobatidae; genus Anomaloglossus; species Anomaloglossus baeobatrachus. Next base: position 718,501,212 of record NC_134354.1, read on the forward strand.
ACGCTGTTTCACCCAAAGTCCACCTAACCACAGACACGTGGACAAGTGCTTGTGGGCAAGGCCGCTACATCTCGTTGACGGCACACTGGGTTAATATTGTGGAAGCTGGGACCCAGTCTGAGCGAGGGACGGAACACGTCCTTCCCACACCAAGGTTTGCAGGCCCTACCTCAGTCAGGGTTTCACCCACACTCTACAGCTCCGGAATGTCATGCTCTTCAGCCTCCTCCTCCTCCTGCGCATTCTCATCCACTTTACCCTCCACACCAGTCCCAAGCTGGAAGCACTGCAGCACTGCCTCGGCGAAGCGGCAACAGGCTGTGCTGAAGCTAATCTGCATAGGTGACAAACCCCACAATGCAGAAGAGGTGTGGACAGCTCTGAAACAGCAGGCAGATCACTGGCTCACACCTCTGAACCTAAAGCCAGGAAAGGTCGTGTGTGACAATGGCCGGAACCTGGTGGCGGCTTTGAGGCGAGGCCAGCTGACACATGTTCCATGCGTGGCCCATGTGCTCAACCTCGTGGTTCAGCGGTTTCTAAAGTCATACCCAGAGCTGTCTGATCTGCTGGTAAAAGTTCGCCGCCTGTCTGCACATTTTTGAAAGTCACCTACTGCTTCAGCCGGCCTTGCCGGCTTTCAGCGCCGTTTGCATCTTCCGGCTCACAGACTGGTGTGTGATGTCCCCACGTATTGGAATTCAACTCTGCACATGTTGGTCAGGATATGTGAGCAGAAGAGGGCAGTTGTTGAGTACCTGCATCACCTAAGCCGTCGGGAAATGGGTCAAACTCCACACATAACACCTGAGGAGTGGAGATGGATGTCCGACCTATGTACCATCCTCCAAAACTTTGAGGACTCCACCAAGATGGTGAGTGGTGATGACGCCATTATTAGCATCACCATACCGCTACTCTGCCTTCTAAAACGGTCTCTGCTCAAAAACAAACATGATGCATTGCAGGCGGAGCGCGATGAGTTGCAGCAAGAAACAGTAGTGGGTGTGGGTGATAACACACAGCCCAGCCTCGTCTCATCACAACGTGCAGTGGAGGACTATGACGAGGAGGAGGATGAAGACATGGAGCAACTCTCCGGCCAAATTGAGGATATGACATGCACACCAGTCATATCCTCGGTTCAGCGTGGCTGGCCAGAGGACAGGGTAGATGAGGAGGAGGAGGAGGACAGCATGTTCAGTCATCGTGTTGGTCAGGCTACTGAAGTCCTGGCTGTTAAGAGTCTGGCGCACATGGCTGACTTTATGGTAAGCTGCCTGTCTCGTGACCCTCGCGTTAAGAACATCTTGGCCGACAATCATTACTGGTTGGTAACACTGTTAGACCCACGCTACAATGAGAACTTTATGTCTCTTATTCCCGAGGCGGAGAGGTCAACCAAAATGCAGCAGTTCCGGAAGGCCATAGTCACGGAAGTAGGCAAAGCATTCCCCTCACAAAACGCTAGCGGCATAGATCAGGAATCAGTGGACAACCAAAGCGTACAGCCGAGAGAGGCACAAGTCCAATCCGCCAGAGGTAGGGGAACAGTCTTTAAGACGTGGGACAGTTTTCTCAGCCCCTCACGTACCACAGCCCCTGAGGTGCGGGGTAGTGCCACAAGAAATCCTAAGTTTGCCCAGATGCTCAAGGAGTACCTTGCAGATCGAACAACTGTACTCCGACATTCCTCTGTGCCTTAAAATTTTTGGGTATCCAAGGTGGACACGTGGCATGAATTGGCTCTCTACGCCTTGGAAGTCCTGGCCTGCCCTGCCGCTAGCGTTTTGTCAGAGCGTGTTTTTAGTGCCGCAGGTGGAATCATTACAGATAAACGCACCCGCTTGTCAACTGAAAATGCTGACAGGCTGACTCTGATCAAGATGAACAAGGGTTGGATTGGGCCAGACTTCACCACACCACCAGCAAATGAGAGCGGAATTTAAAGTTTGTAACAGGAATTTGCCATGTACCTCCACTCACCCATGGGTACACACTTCTGGACTTTGGATAATCGCTGGACTGCTCCTCCTTCTCCTCATGCGCCACCATGATGACCGTTACAATAGTTAGGCCTTTGTTTCAGGTATACCCCCAGTGGTAAATTTTTTCGCCCATTCTGTGCAGAATGGACATTACAACGACAGGAGACCCGCTCCTTTGCAATGGGAACAATGTTTTGAGGCCCTCATGCACGTCTCTATCCAGGGACAACGTGGAGCCTCCCAATTTTTGGCTGCCCTGCCTAAGGGCTATACTATAATACACCCACTTCCTGACAATGGACACTTAATGTTTTGAGGCCCTCATGCACGTCTCTATCCAGGGACAACGTGGAGCCTCCCAATTTTTGGCTGCCCTGCCTAAGGGCTATACTATAATACACCCACTTCCTGACAATGGACACTTAATGTTTTGAGGCCCTCATGCACGTCTCTATCCAGGGACAACGTGGAGCCTCCAAATTTTTGGCTGCCCTACCTAAGGGCTATACTATAATACACCCACTTCCTGACAATGGACACTTAATGTTTTGAGGCCCTCATGCACGTCTCTATCCAGGGACAACGTGGAGCCTCCCAATTTTTGGCTTCCCTGCCTAAGGACTATACTATAATACACCCACTTCCTGACAATGGACACTTAATGTTTTGAGGCCCTCATGCACGTCTCTATCCAGGGACAACGTGGAGCCTCCCAATTTTTGGCTGCCCTGCCTAAGAGCTATACTATAATACACCCACTTCCTGACAATGGACACTTAATGTTTTGAGGCCCTCATGCACGTCTCTATCCAGGGACAACGTGGAGCCTCCCAATTTTTGGCTGCCCTGCCTAAGGGCTATACTATAATACACCCACTTCCTGACAATGGACATTTAATGTTTTGAGGCTCTCATGCACGTCTCTATCCAGGGACAACGTGGAGCCTCCCAATTTTTGGCTGCCCTGCCTAAGGGCTATACTATAATACACCCACTTCCTGACAATGGACACTTAATGTTTTGAGGCCCTCATGCACGTCTCTATCCAGGGACAACGTGGAGCCTCCCAATTTTTGGCTGCCCTGCCTAAGGGCTATACTATAATACACCAACTTCCTGACAATGGACACTTAATGTTTTGAGGCCCTCATGCACGTCTCTATCCAGGGACAACGTGGAGCCTCCCAATTTTTGGCTGCCCTGCCAAAGGGCTATACTACAATAGACCCACTTCCCTACAATAGGCACTTCAGGTTTACAGGCCCTCATGCACGTCTCTATCCAGGGACAACGTGGAGCCTCCCAATTTTTGGCTGCCCTGCCAAAGGGCTATACTACAATAGACCCACTTCCTTACAATAGGCACTTCAGGTTTACAGGCCCTCATGCACGTCTCTATCCAGGGACAACGTGGAGCCTCCCAATTTTTGGCTGCCCTGCCAAAGGGCTATACTACAATAGACCCACTTCCTTACAATAGGCACTTCAGGTTTACAGGCCCTCATGCACATCTCTATCCAGGGACAACGTGGAGCCTCCCAATTTTTGGCTGCCCTGCCAAAGGGCTATACTACAATAGACCCACTTCCTTACAATAGGCACTTCAGGTTTACAGGCCCTCATGCACGTCTCTATCCAGGGACAACGTGGAGCCTCCCAATTTTTGGCTGCCCTGCCAAAGGGCTATACTAAAATAGACCCACTTCCTTACAATAGGCACTTCAGGTTTACAGGCCCTCATGCACGTCTCTATCCAGGGACAACGTGGAGCCTCCCAATTTTTGGCTGCCCTGCCAAAGGGCTATACTACAATAGACCCACTTCCTTACAATAGGCACTTCAGGCTTACAGGCCCTCATGCACGTCTCTATCCAGGGACAACGTGGAGCCTCCCAATTTTTGGCTGCCCTGCCAAAGGGCTATACTACAATAGACCCACTTCCTTACAATAGGCACTTCAGGTTTACAGGCCCTCATGCACGTCTCTATCCAGGGACAACGTGGAGCCTCCCAATTTTTGGCTGCCCTGCCTAAGGGCTATACTATAATACACCCACTTCCTGACAATGGACACTTAATGTTTTGAGGCCCTCATGCACGTCTCTATCCAGGGACAACGTGGAGCCTCCCAATTTTTGGCTGCCCTGCCTAAGGGCTATACTATAATACACCCACTTCCTGACAATGGACACTTAATGTTTTGAGGCCCTCATGCACGTCTCTATCCAGGGACAACGTGGAGCCTCCCAATTTTTGGCTGCCCTGCCTAAGGGCTATACTATAATACACCCACTTCCTGACAATGGACACTTAATGTTTTGAGGCCCTCATGCACGTCTCTATCCAGGGACAACGTGGAGCCTCCCAATTTTTGGCTGCCCTGCCAAAGGGCTATACTACAATAGACCCACTTCCTTACAATAGGCACTTCAGGTTTACAGGCCCTCATGCACGTCTCTATCCAGGGACAACGTGGAGCCTCCCAATTTTTGGCTGCCCTGCCAAAGGGCTATACTACAATAGACCCACTTCCTTACAATAGGCACTTCAGGTTTACAGGCCCTCATGCACGTCTCTATCCAGGGACAACGTGGAGCCTCCCAATTTTTGGCTGCCCTGCCAAAGGGCTATACTACAATAGACCCACTTCCTTACAATAGGCACTTCAGGTTTACAGGCCCTCATGCACGTCTCTATCCAGAGACAACGTGGAGCCTCCCAATTTTTGGCTGCCCTGCCAAAGGGCTATACTACAATAGACCCACTTCCTTACAATAGGCACTTCAGGTTTACAGGCCCTCATGCACGTCTCTATCCAGGGACAACGTGGAGCCTCCCAATTTTTGGCTGCCCTGCCAAAGGGCTATACTACAATAGACCCACTTCCTTACAATAGGCACTTCAGGTTTACAGGCCCTCATGCACGTCTCTATCCAGGGACAACGTGGAGCCTCCCAATTTTTGGCTGCCCTGCCTAAGGGCTATACTACAATAGACCCACTTCCTTACAATGGGCACTTCAGGTTTACAGGCCCTCATGCACGTCTGTATGCAGGGGCATTGGTGAACCTCACAATTTTGGACTGCCCTGGCAAAGGAAAATACTACAAAGACTCACTTCCTCAAAATGGGCACATTAGACTCAGAGGCCTTTATGTACGTCTCTTCTCAGGGACATCGGAGTGCCACACAATGTTTTACGTAAAATCTTTCATGTATTAATCTCAAAAAGTAACATACATTAGCTCTATCTCACTATTGGGTATGTGCCCTTAACATTTCCGCCATGAAAATTCATTTTGGTGTCATTTTTGAAGGTTTTCTGGTGAGTCCGTAAAAATGGCGTAAAACGCGGACAAAATTGTTCACAGCTGTGACTTTTGAGTGATAAATGCTTCAAGGGGTCTTCCTCATGCTGTTGCCATGTCATTTGAGCACTCTTCTGAGACTTTTGTGCCATTTTTGGGGTTTCTACATGCTGCCGGGGGTCATTTCACAAAAATACTCGGGTCTCCCATAGGATAACATTGGGCTCGGTGCTCGGGCCGAGTACACGAGTATCTTGGGATGCTCGGCCCGAGCCTCGAGCACCCGAGCTTTTTAGTACTCGCTCATCACTATTATTGACCAAATACTTATTTTCCACAATAATTTGCAAAAATAATCTTGTAAAAGCAGACAAGGGGATTTTCTGGATTTGTTTTCTCATTTTGTCTCTCATAGTTGTGGTCTACCTATGATGTCAATTACAGGCCTCTCTCATGTTTTTAAGTGGGAGAACTTGCACAATTGGTGGCTGACTAAAGGGTACTTTACACACTGCAACATCGCTAGCGATCTCATTAGCGATGTGAAATTCTAGATAGCAAGTGCTATCTTTCGAGATCGCACATGCGTAAAATGACCTATGTGCGATCTCAAAAGATCGCACTTGCGATCTAGAATTTCACATCGCTAATGAGATTGCTGGCGATGTCGCAGTGTGTAAAGTACCCTTTAGGGTATGTGCGCACTAGGCGTTTTTTTCATGCTGCGTTTTTATATGCGTTTTTGTCTCAAAAAACGCACCCGCGGCTAAAAAACGCGACAAAAATGCATGCGTTTTTACCGCGATTTGGTGCGTTTTTTTGCTGCTTTTTTGCTCACTGCGTTTTTAATCAGTGCACAATGCCATTAAAGATTGTTGATGAAAAAAAAAAAAAGGTCTGATGTCATTTCCTTCTTCAAAATGTTCATTGTATGCAGGAGAGCAGACAGCTGCAGAACTAGTTTATGCAGGAGAGCAGACAGCTGCAGAACTAGTTTATGCAGGAGAGCAGACAGCAGCTGCAGAACTACAAGGCTCGGCATCCTCCATCCAGGACTGTATGCAGGAGTTTTTTGCCCAAAAAGAAAAAAAAAATGACATGGGCCTCGCTATATTTTAGTATGCTAGCCAGGTACAGCAGGCAGGTACAGGCTGCCCCCAATCCCCAGCTGCCTATTTGTACCCGGCTGGGAATCAAAAATATAGGGAAGCCCTTTTTTTTTTTTTTTATTTCATGAATTTCAAGAAATAATTAAAAAAAAAAATGACATAGGCTTCGCGCAATTTTTGAGTCCAGCCAGGTACAACTAGGCAGCTGGGGATTGGAATCTGCAGTGCAGAGTGCCCAAGCTTTCTGGGCACCCCCGCTGCAAATTGCAGTCCACAGCCACCCCAGAAAATGGCGCTTTCATAGAAGCGCCATCTTCTGGCGCTGTATCCAACTCTTCCAGCTTCCCTGATGCCGGGTGGCTCGCTGGGTAATAATGGAGTTAGGGCTAGCTGTATATTATCAGCTGGCCCTAAGCCCGAAATTCATGGTGTCACGCCAATATTAGACATGGCCACCATGAATTTCTAGTAATGATAAAAAAAAAACACAACACACAGAAAAATATTTTTATTAGAAATAAAACACAACACAATTAGTGACTCCCATCTTTATTGAAATAAAGAACCCCCCTCCTCAGTAATCCTGGGTCAAGGGTCCTGCGCCGTCCAATCCAGATCCAATATCATCTGATCGGTTTGCTGGAAGGAAAACCGATCAGATGATGTGTCAGGTTCAAGGACGTGAATCACATCACACATCAGCTGATTGTATAAAAGCCGATTAGACAATCAGATGATGCATCAGTGCAAAAAAAAATAATAAATAAATACTCACGTCTGTGCTGATTACCGGCAGCTCCTGCAGCGATCGGATGAGAATCTGATCCTGTCCGATCGCTGCAGGAGCTGCCGGAGCTGCCGGTAATCAGCTGATGAAGTCCCCTGACGGCAGGATCAGCTGATAGCCGGCCGGGCGCGAAAGAGCCGGTGACACCGTGAGAATTACGATCAGCTGATGCGTCAGGTGACTGCATCAGGTGATCCACCGCCAGGTCCTGCAAGCTTCGTACGTGCCCCGGGGAGACTGCACACAGCCAGAGTGGCGGTACCGGGACAGGAGCGGGCATGGCACCGGGACCCTGCAGACAGGTGAGTATGACATTTTTTTTTTTTTTCTACTGTTCACTTTGGTTTTCGCCGCTGCCTCCACCTCCCGCCCAGACATGGCGCCACACGGATCTGACATGGCACCGGGCGGGTTGTGGACGCAGCGGTGACGGTACCGGGAGGATTCATGCTTCTGTGTTTACCAACAGAAGGAATCCTTTTCCTGTACACGTCACTATACTGCCCACCCCTTGCGTTTATAGCTGCATTTTTAGTCATAGAAACGCGGCTATATGCGTTTTTCATTGCGTTGTTGAACATCTCATTGAACTCAATGGGTGAAAAACGCAGAAATAATTGACATGCTGCATTTTTGTGGTCACCACAAAAGCGCAGCTACAAAAAAACGCTGTGTGCGGACAGCACTTACGAAAACCCATAGACATTGCTGAGGAAGCAATGTCACTGCGTTTTCAGCACATAAACGCCGCTAAAAACGCAGCAAAAACGCCTAGTGCGCACAAGGCCTAAATACTTTTTTCCCCACTGTATATGCGTAGAGTCGATACGAAGGTAAACCTTGAGGGGTTTAAAATAAAAAGGGACACACGCTGCGCCACTCTAAATGTAGTAGTTCAAATGCATAAATAATGATTAAGAAATGTGCATAAATTGCACTCACCTTATTTCAAGTTAGATCAAACCCATAGATCCCTTTAGGATCAATCTCCACAATCTCTGTGCTGATCTGCTGCTCACTAGGATTTGATACACTGTGAATCACCTCCACAGGAAACCGGTAAATTGAGGTGCTTGAAAAATCCTTCAAATCCAAAAAACGTGGTGCTGATCCCCAAATATATTACATCAGAAGAAATTTTATTCGGCTACTATAAAATATTACATCAAATATGAAAGTCGAGGTCTGAGAGATCAACTGTTATTTTACCTGTTGAAGGCTATCTTTTTTTAAGAGTTTTAGCTGAAACGCGTTGTAATATTTTATGTAATATTTTATAGTAGCTGAATAAAATCAATGGATTTGAAGGATTTTTCAAGCACTTCAATATATGTGTAGAGTGGCGCAGTTCTGCATTATGACGTATAATGGCATGGCTGTGATTTGCTGAAACACCATGTGATCCGGCCTGTATAACCGCCAGATCACGGGTGGTGCCTCCATTGTGCTCTGACTTGTGAAGAGGCAGGACCTTGCTCGAGTAAGGGACAGTGTTAGGTGTCTCCTCTTTCTCCTGTCTCTGCATGTTCTTAAAAAAGGCTCTGTGGTCGTACTCTGAAAAAAGGCTTTGTGGGTGTACTCTGCACAAGCCTCTGTGGGTGTACTCTACACATGGATCTGTGGGTGTACTCTGCACAAGGCTCTGTGGGTGTACTTTGCAGAAGGCTATGTGGGGGTACTCTGCACATGGCTCTGTGGGGGTACTCTGCACATGGCTCTGTGGGGGTACTCTGCACATGGCTCTGTGGGGGTACTCTGCACATGGCTCTGTAGGTGTACTCTGCACAAGGCTCTGTGGGTGTACTCTGCACAAGGCTCTGTGGGAGTACTCTGGACAAGGCTCTGTGGGGGTACTCTGCACATGGCTCTGTGAGGGTAGTCTGTAGTGATGAGCGAGTATGCTTGTTACTACTCGGTACTCGCACGAGTATCACTGTACTTGGGCTACTCGGCGGGGACCGAGTAATCTCGCGATACTCGTGCTGTACTCGTGGTCTTCATGTTGGCGCTCTTTTTACAGCCATCCCTTATGCAGGGATTGGCTGGCAGACCACTGCAATGCCACAGCCCTGTTGTGGAATTGCAGTGATTGGCCAGCCCGCACAGCGTGACCGTGCCTTTAGCCCGACACTTCCCCGCTCGGCTACGGCCCCTCACGCACTCCACTCCGCGTGTATATATATATGCACGCTTACACACACACGCACGTTTTTTTTTTTAATTTACAGTTTTATGGTTTCTACATGCTGCCGGGGGTCATTTCAGAATAATACTCGGGTCTCCCATAGGATAACATTGGGCTCGGTGCTCGGGCCGAGTACACGAGTATTTTGAGATGCTCGGCCCGAGCCTCGAGCTCCCGAGCATTTTAGTACTCGCTCATCACTAGTAGTCTGCACATGGCTCTGTGGGGGTACTCTGCGCATTGCTCTGTGGGGGTACTCTGCACATTGCTCTGTGGGGGTACTCTGCACATTGCTCTGTGGGTGTACTCTGCACATGGCTCTGTGGGGGTACTCTGCACATGGCTCTGTGGGGGTACTCTGAAAAAAGGCTTTGTGGGGGTACTTTACACAAGCCTCTGTGGGTGTACTCTACACATGGCTCTGTGGGTGAACTCTGCACAGCGCTCTGTGGGTGAAGTCTGCACAAGTCTCTGTGGGGGTACTCTGCACAAGGCTCTGTAGGGGTACTCTTCACAAGGCTCTGTGGGGGTACTCTGCACATGGCTCTGTGGGGGTACTCTGCACATGGCTCTGTGGGGGTACTCTGCACATGGCTCTGTGGGGGTACTCTGCACATTGTTCTGTGGGGGTACTCTTCACATTGTTCTGTGGGGGTACTCTTCACATTGTTCTGTGGGGGTACTCTGCACATTGTTCTGTGGGGGTACTCTGCACATTGTTCTGTGGGGGTACTCTGCACATGGCTCTGTGGGGATACTCTGCAGATTGTTCTGTGGGGGTACTCTGCACATTGTTCTGTGGGGGTACTCTGCACATTGTTCTGTGGGGTACTCTGCACACTGTTCTGTGGGGGTACTCTGCACATTGTTCTGTGGGGGTACTCTGCACATTGTTCTGTGGGGTACTCTGCACACTGTTCTGTGGGGGTACTCTGCACATGGCTCTGTGGGGGTACTCTGCACATGGCTCTGTGGGGGTACTCTGCACATTGTTCTATGGGGGTACTCTGCACATTGTTCTGTGGGGGTACTCTGCACATTGTTCTGTGGGGGTACTCTGCACATTGTTCTGTGGGGGTACTCTGCACTTTGTTCTGTAGGGGTACTCTGCACTTTGTTCTGTGGGGGTACTCTGCACATTGTTCTGTGGGGGTACTCTGCACATTGTTCTGTGGGGGTACCCTGCACATTGTTCTGTGGGGGTACTCTGCACATTGTTCTGTGGGGGTACTCTGCACATTGTTCTGTGGGGTGTGAGGTAGCGACCACCAATGTGGTAAATGGTCGCTATATGTCACAGTGGAGAAGGTACTTGCGATATCTAAACGGAAGAGGTTGCTATGGGACTTGTAGTCCACAAAGGCTTCTTGCTACATATAAGGGTCAGGTTCCCTTTAATAATCCCAGGGTGCTGTGCAGGGCTGAGAATCACAGACCTCCACCTGTGGGTGTGGCCAGCTTGATTTAGGAGACTGGCAGTGTGTGTTCTAGAGAGTGAGAGCAGAGCCGAGAGCTCTGGATGGAGCAACCTGTGTGGAGGCTGAGCACAGGGCTCCGATATTAAGTCTGAGTCGAGACTGAGGTGAGTGCAGCCAGGCCAGGGCTGTAGGGCCGAACCTCTCCTGGAGGAGACACAGACACAGTGGTCTGCAGAGGGCCTTGGGGCCGAGAAGGAACCTCAGCTAGAAGTGTCTGCTGGCAGGGGCCAGAGAGTGGGGAAAGTGGTTAAAACTTCCACTATGAACTTGTAATAGAGTCTGCTCTGTAAGCTGCAGAGCAGGAAGCCTGGGAAAGCTCCAGGCCTGCGTGGAGCGATTATAAGTCTGCGGACCCTCCTGGAACAGCCGAACGGGGCATCGTAAGACCGTCTCCAACAGCAAGGGGTGCCTGTGTGACGGGGACCCGTATGGACGGTGCATAACCCGGTAGTGTTCCGGGTGACTTTACCTGTACAGCGAGGACAATAAAGCTGTTTGGATCGGACTATTTGGGTCACTGCCTCTTAGTTGTCCTGGGGGACCCCCACCCCGCTACAGGGGGTACTCTGCACATTGTTCTGTGAAGGTACTCTGCACAAGGCTCTGTGGAGATACTCTGCACATGGCTCTGTGGGTGTATTCTGCACAAGTCTCTTTGGGTGTATTGTGCACAAGTCGCTGTGGAGGTACTTTGCACAAGTCTCTGTGGGGGTACTCTTAACATTTTCATTCTATTAATTTACTTCCTATGTAACTACCATCATTTTTTTTTCTTTTTGCATATTGGTAAAACTAATGAGACACTGATGGCAAAATCAGCTACGCTGAAGAAGATCTGATTCTGTACGCTGATTTAAATAGTTTTATATTTTTGATATGCCAGGCAATATCGGACATCTGAATGAGGCACTATGGTGGCTCCTGTCTATCCCCATTAAGACTACATTCACGCATCGGTGTGAAATGTCCATACAATGACCAATTTGAATTTTTGGACAACACACCACCCCAACAGTTCCATGGATCTGTTCAAACATCCGTAAAAATAACAAATCCAAGAATGAGGTCGATCCAATAATGAGATCCGGGAGATTCAGAACCATGTCATATTTTGATCCAGAAAAGAATTGGACAGCATGCCAGAACGTCTCATGGATATGTTAAAGAAGCCTAAAGGCCGCTTTACACGCTGTCGCTAGCGATCACACCCGCCCCAGTCGTTTGTGCATCACGGGCAAATCGCTGACCGTGGTGAACAATATCGGAGGTACGCGTCACACATACTTACCTTCCTAACGACGTCGCTCTGGCCGGCGAACAACCTCTTTTCTAAGGGGGTGGTTCGTGCGGCGTCACAGCGACGTCACACAGCAGGCCACCAATAGAAGCGCAGGGGCGGAGAGCAGCCGCATTCACGTCACTCCCACCTCGTTGCCGGAGGACGCAGGAACGCTGTTGTTCGTCGTTCCCGGGGTGTCACACGTAGCGATGTGTGCTGCCTCAGGAATGACGAACAACCTGCGTCCAGAACGAGCAACGACATTTTGAAAATGAACGACGTTTCAACGATCAACGATGTAGTGAGTATTTTGGATCGTTAGCGGTCGCTCGTACGTGTCACACGCAACGACATCGCTAACTAGGCCGGATGTGCGTCACGAATTCTGTGACACCAGCGACATCTCAGTAGCGATGTCGTTGCGTGTAAAGCGGCCTTAAGAGGCAATGTACAAGTCCACAGCATACAATTATGTCTCTGGCTGAAAATCCCAAAAAAGCAAGGGTTTTTTTGATGATTTTAGCCTAAATTCTTTTTTTTCTGCATTTTTTTTTTGTGTGGGGGCTTTATTTCCTGCTTTAGTTGATCCAATCTCTAGATTTGGAGTGGGTTTTTTTCAGTCGGAAACGTCTAGAGAACTGACGTTTGTTATGTTTCCAGATGAGAAGAAAACACGTGGGACAAATTAGCACTGTGCACTATAGGCGGCTTTCAAATTAAATGAATAAAAAGATTATACATAGAGTATTTTTCATGTGGACTTTGGAGCCGAATCTGTGCCAAATTGAACATAAAAACTGTGAATATGCAGTATCCCATTAATAAAAGAGCAAACAAACAGTCTTGCCATATATGTTAAGAATTTCCCCACTTTTGGCGTTTTCTACAATATATAAAATATGCAGCAATGATATTTTATGAATGTCTTTTTGCCTTCAACCTTTTTTTTTTTTTCATCCAAAAGGTTAAATTATGAGAATTCTTGGAAGACGTGCTTTTACCTGCAGGTTGGAGCCTGTCAGTGTCAATTTGTGAATGCTGTCATTCTCTAATATGATAAATACCCTGCATATTTTCCCTGGATGATCTCATCTAGATTACACGTTGGAATAGTGTAATTCTGAATTCTGTTTTTTAGACCTGAAGTTACTGAGCACTTCATTTATTATAAAACATTAGATACCTATAGAAGCCCATGAGCTCTTGTGTCTCCTGTGAAGTGGATATGGAATCTACTATATATTTATTGTGGTTTATTAGATGCCATATTATCCAGACTCTAGGGCATGTTCACACCATGTTTTTTTCAGGCATTTTTGAGCTCTGAAAAACTCCTGAAAAAGCTCTCTGAAAAAGCTTGCCTCTTCCTATTCATTCCTATTGTAAAACCTCTTTGCTGGTCATATTTTAGGCTTTTGAGCATCTTTTAACCACTTAAAGTTTCCAAAAGGTCAAGTGGTTAAAGAAAGGTAGTGGATCCTTCTTCTGGTGCTTTCTGTTGTTAGGCCAGGGCCAGACGGGGATATACTGCGATCCTCACATGGCACACGCTGACAGCACAGCAGGAGGCAAGTGTCATGCGAGTGTCACTGCGACTGAGGTCCGATCATGCGATGGGGGGCGGGCCGGCACTGAGGAGGGGTAGTCCAGCGCTGAGGAGGGGAGGGCCTGTGCTGAGGAGGGGCGGGCTGGCACGGAGGAGAGTGAGGGATTTATCTCCCTCTCTCCTCCGTAGCTGGCTATTGCCATTCCGAGTGGAGTGCGATCTTTCTCTCGTCCCATAGACTTGAATGGGTGCGAGAGAAACGGTCTCGCATTACAGTCACAGCATGCTGCGATTGTATTCTCGGCTCAATTAGGGCTGAGAAAATAATCGCTCATGTGTGCTGACACACAGGCTAATATTGGTCCGAGGGGAATGCAATGTTTTATCGCACACCACTCGCACCGATTTTCATACCGCGTGGCTTAGGCCTTAGAGCGAGTGTACACGATCAGGGTTTGCAGCATTTTGGACACAATGTGTTTTTGTTGCGTCCAAAACGCTGCGTTGTACAGTACAAGCACAGTGGATGGGATTTATAGTAATCCCATGTCACTGTGCTTCTTTTCTCCGCAGTGTAAACTGACATGTAGCACGGCTTTCCGCGCCACATCATGTCAATTTATAGTGTTGAGACGAGAGTCTTCTTCGCAGGGAGAATAGAGTTAGGCCATGTGCGCACGTTGTGTTTTTTTTCTGCATTTTGGCTGCGTTTACAACTGCACTGCGTCATTCACAAAATGCATGCGTTGTGCTTCCCAAGCAAAGTCTATGAGAATCATGCAAAATCTGTGCGCACAATGCTTTCTGAAGTGCAGCGTTTTTATTGTCAAAAATTTGACAAAATCTCTGTGCTTAGAAAAGCAGCATTATCCATTCTTTTGTCAGTTTTGGCAGCGTTCTACACCCATTGAAATCAATGAGTTGTAGAAAAACCAAAATGTTAAGCAGTACGCTTGCATTGCATTATTGTTGCGATCCGCATGTTTTTTTCACATAAAGGCAGGTCTTTCAGTCTCTCTCTCTCGGTCAGTCTGTTGGTTGGTCGGTCTGTCTCTCTCTCTCTATGTCTCTATCTCTCTCTGTCCATGTCGGTTTCTCCCTCCCACCCCCTCTCTCATACTCACCGATCCACGATCACCGGTGTGGCGCTGCACGGCGTTCACACTGTGGCGGCTTCTCCTCCTTTGACAATGCCAGCTTCTCCTCCTTTGACAATGCCGGCCGCTCATTAATCAATCTCGTATTCCCTGCTTCCCCCGCCCACTGGCACCTATGATTGGTTGCAGCCAGACACACCCCCACGCTGAGTGACAGCTGTCTCACTGCAACCAATCACAGCCACCGGTGGGCGTGTCTATATTGAGCAGTAAAAAAAATAAATAAATAATTAAAAAACGACGTGCGGTCCCCCCTGTTTGGATACCAGCCAGGGTAAAGCCACATGGCTGAAGGCTGATATTCTCAGGATGGGGAGCTCCACGTTATGGGGAGCCCCCTAGCCTAACAATATCAGCCAGCAGCCACCGGGAATTGCTGCATCCATTAGATGCGACAGTCCCGGGACTTTACCCGACTCATCCCGAATTTCCCTGGCGCAGTGGCAAATGGGGTAATAAGGAGTTAATGGCAGCAGCCCATAGCTGCCACAAAGTCCTAGGTTAATCAGGGTAGGCGTCTCCCCGAGATACCTTCCATCATTAACCTGTAAGTTAAAGAAAATAAACACACACATCCAAAAAATCCTTTATTTGGAATGAAAGACAAAAAAACACCCTCTTTCACCACTTTATTAACCCCTAAAAACACCTCCAGGTCCGACGTAATCCATGCAAGATCCCATGATGCCTTCAGCTCTGTTACATCGGAAGCTAACAGGAGCGGCAGTAGAACACTGCCGCTCCTGTGAGCTCCATGCAGCAACTGAAGTGAGTTGCGCGATCAGCTCTGCTGTCACTGAGGTTACTCGCGGCCACCGCTCTCAGGTGGAGGACTGCAGCTGTGGCCGCGAGTAACCTGAGTGAAAGCACAGCTGATCGCGCGGCTCATTGCAGTCACTCAGGGGATTTGCGATCTCAGGTGAGTCCTTCACGTGTGACCGCAAATCAAGCCACGGCACACGCTCAGAGCCGCGCAATCACAATGAAGTCGGGTGAAGTTCATCCGAGTTCATTCTGATCGTGCGGCTCTGTCTCGCAGCCAGCCATGCTCTTTTTAACAGTGCGGTCCCACTAGGCTCTGCTGCAAGTCTATGTGGATGCTGCAGAGCCGAGTGGGAGCGCACTGTCAAAAATGTGCGCTCTGGATGCTTTTCCCACTCAGTCTATGGCAGAGCAAGCATCCAGAATGCATGAATTCTCTAGGAATGTGCACTCGTTGCGTTCAGACGAATGCGTCTCAGAACGCAGCTTTTTCGACAGTGTTCTGAGACGCACAAGCAGTGACTTACACGCTGCGGAATAGAATGCAACGTGCGCACACAGCCTAAGGCTATATTCGCACGTGTGTGTATTACATGCAGTTACGCTGTGATCTGCAGCGCAGCGTAACTGCATGCGTCCTGCGTCCCCTGCACAGTCTATGGAGATTGTGCAAGAGCCGTGCGCACGTGGCATATTAGAACGCAGCGCTTCGGCTGCTGCCCGAATCGCTGCGTTCTAAGAAGGGACATGTCACTTCTTCCGTGCGCTTTGCATGCTGTCTATAGGGAGAGGCAGCATGCAGAGCGCACGTTCTCTGCCGGCACCATGCACTTCAGAACGGAGCTTTTCAGCTGCGCTCTGAAGCGCACCTTTTAGGTGCGGTGCAGAGCGCACACGTGCGCATATAGCCTTAAAGTCTGCATCGGCCCGAACCCTGATGGTGGGCACAGGCTGCTGCGGTCTCCTGCAGAGAACATTCACGGCCCCACAATAGAAGACACGCTGCATCCAGATCATGTGCACCCGCCCTTAAGCTGATGTATACTTTCAATATAAATCAATGAGAAGCCAAAAGAAAATGGCCAAAAGATGCAGAGGCGATTTTTTTTTTTTTTAAGCTTTTTGTAATTATTTACATCTATAAAAAAAAAAGGGAAAAAAGGCTTACAGAGCATGTAAAAAAAAATCATTAGCATAAACACTTCAAAAAAAAGTTAAAAACACTTCAGGGAAAAAAAAAGAGCAAAAAACCCTCTGGTGTTTCCTGAAATAACTTCTGCCTGGAAAAAATATAGTGTGAACAACATAAGGGTATGTGCGCACTCTGCAGTTTTGTTTCTTCAGCAAAAACTGCACCCTCTGTGTTGCATGTGCTTTTGGTGCGTTTTCGGTGCGTTTTTGTGGCGTTTTGTGCGTTTTTGCCCAATGCGTTTTTTCACTATGGCCTTAGAAGGATTACTTACAGGGGCAGACTTCCATAATATGCAGCACTATACAGTCATGGCCGAAAGTGTTGGCACCCTTGAAATTATTCCACAAAATGAAGTATTTCTATAAGAAAATTATTGCAATTAAACATTTTGTTATATACATGTTAATTTCCTTTGTGTATATTGGAAGATAAAAAAATAAAGAAAGAAGAAAAAGCAAATTGGACATAAATTCACACAAAAGCCGCAAAATGAGCCAGGCAAAATTGTTAGCATTGTTAGCTGCACATTGTGCAATATGGTAGGTGACACGTTTGCACAAGCATCTGTGATACGTCGTCGTAGGTCCTGCAATGTTGGTGGAGGGGTCGCATACACCTGCTGTTTGATGTGACCTCACAGAAGGAAGTCCAATGGGGTCAGGTCAGGTGAGCGTGGAGGCCACTCCACGCAGCCGCCATACCCAATGACTTGTAGGAAGGTCTCCATGAGGTATCGCTTCACGTCCACAGCCTTGTGAGTTTTACGAGTTCTAATCTTAGCATTTCCGTATGCAAGGTGTTGATTCATATGAAGGAGCCTTCTACCAAAAGATACTTTAAGATCTCTCCACAGGTGTTCAATGACATTTAGATCCGGACTCATTGCTGGCACTTCAGAACTCTCCAGCACTTTGTTTCCATCCATTTCTGGGGGCTTCTTGAAGAATGTTTGGGGTCCTGCTGGAAGACCCATAACTTAGAACACAAACCCAGCTATCTGACACTGGGCACTACATTGTGACCTAAAATCCTTTGGTAATCTTTAGATTTCATGATGTCTTACACACAGACAAGGCACCAGTGCCAGAGACCGCAAAACAACCCTAAAAATATCGTTGAACCTTCACTATATGTGACTGTAGGTACTGTGTTCTTTTTTTTTTCTAGGCCTCATTCTGTTTTCTGTAAATAGTAGAATGATGTGCTTTACCAAAATACTCTATCTTTGTATCATCTGTCCATAAGACGCTTTCCCAGAAGGATTTTAACTTACTCATATACATTTTGGCAAACTGCAGTTTAGGTTTTTTATGTCTCTATGTCAGCAGTGGGGTCCTCCTGGGTCTCCTGCCATAGCGTTTCATTTCATTCAAATGTGCATGGATCGCTCGAGCTGACACTGATGCACCCTGAGCCTGCAGGACAGCTTGAATTTTGGGAACTTCATTGGGGCTGCTTAACCATCCCCCAGACTATCCTGGATTGCAACCTTTTATCAATTTTTCTCTGACCTCTACATCCAGAGGGATTTTCTACAATGCCATGGGTTGTAAACTTCTTAATTATGTTGCGCACCGTGGACAAAGGAACATCAAGATCTCTGGAGATGGACTTGTAACCTTGAGATTGTTAATATTTTCAAACATGTTCTCAAGTCCTCAGACATTTGTCTTCTTCTATTTCTGTTCTAAATACTTAGTGTGGCAGACACAGACACATGATACAATGATTGTTATCTGGTTTCAGGTGTGATTTTGATATTGCCCACACCTGTTACTTGCCACAAATGAATGTGGACAAACATCACATGCTTGAAACAAAGTTGTTTAGCCACCATTTTGAAAAATGCTAACAATTTTATGGGAAATTATGATCGATTTGCCTTTTCTTCCCTGTTTGATTTTTTGTTGTTCCAATAAATACAAAGAAATAAACATGTGTATGACAAAACGTGTAATTGCAATACATTTCTGGGAGAAATACCTAATTTTCTGGAAAAAGTTTAAGGATGCCAACACATTTAGCCATGACTGTATGTCTTACTTGTGTGGTCGGTATATGGACCTTGGGGTTGATACTTACAATGATAACAGAATTTACAAGTTACATTATAAATGTGTACTGCTGACATTTCACTACTTGTGTGGCACCAGTCAAGTGTTTAGAAAGCCAATGTATATTTTGTTTGTGGGTGTGTGTATTGTATGAGTAATACGATGAATGCGTTTCACTATGTTCATACAAGGCTTGGCTTTACTTATGTATACTGGGTGTTGGCTATATCACTTGTTTGCAATCTATTTACAATGATAATAGAAATAGTGTTGAGCAAAGAGATTCCCAGCACCCTAGTCCAGCAGACATGACGGTAGTCCATTAAGGGGGCTTTATACGCTACGACATCGCTAATGCGAAGTCGTTGGGTAAACAGAATTTGTGACGCACATCCGGCCGCATTAGCGATGCCGTTGCGTGTGACACCTATGAGCGATTTTGCATCGTTTCAAAAACGTGCAAAATCGCTCATCGGTGACATGGGGGTCCATTCTCAAAAATCGTTACTGCAGCAGTAACGAGGTTGTTCCTCGTTCCTGCGGCAGCACACATAGCTCCGTGTGACACCGCAAGAACGAGGAAGCTCTCCTTACTTGCCTCCCGGCCGCTATGCGGAAGGAAGGAGGTGGGCGGGATGTTACGTCCCGCTCATCTCCGCCCTTCCGCTTCTATTGGGTGGCGGTTCAGTGACGCAGCTGTGACGTCGCTGTGACGCTGAACGAACCGCCCCCTTAGAAAGGAGGTGGTTCGCCGGTCACAGTGATGTCGCCGGGCAGGTAAGTAGTGTGACGGGTCTGGGCGATGTGCGGCACGGGCAGCGATTTGCCCGTGTCGCACAACAGATGGGGGCGGGTACCCACGCTAGCGATATCGGTACCAATATCGCAGTGTGTAAAGCGGCCTTTACCGTTTTACCGGAGCATTGTGAACTTCCACCAAAGTGCCATCATCCATGGCCCACTTTTGATTAGTAGGGATGGCGCGACGTCATCATTGCACAAATCACGTCCCAGTAAAGGTTTTTGTCTATAATCTAATGGTTTGTGGAAGTGAATAATGTGTCATTGATCCAATTATTTTCGTGATATTTATTACACTTTAATTGTGTTTTTTTAAGGCTTCTTTCACACATCAGTTTTTTGCCATCAGGCACAAACCGGTAGAAAAATTGATGCGACGGATCCGTCGAAAAAACAGATCCATCGTCGCATCAGTGTTTTCCATCCGTTTCTTCCGTTTTTCGTTGGATCCGTTGTGATACTGAGCATGCTCAGTTTAAAAAAACACAATTCGTCATTGGATTCCGTCATATAACATATGATGCCGGATCCGGCGCCTATAGGCTTCTACTATACAACATACTGGATCCGACTTCAGACGCTGCATGCAACGCAAGGCCATCCGGCACAATCCGGCACTAATACAAGTCAATGGGGAATTAAACAGATCCAATGCCGGGTATGTTTTATCCGCACGTCACCAGATTTTGCCTGACGGCAAAAACCGGATGTGTGAAAGCAGCCTAATTTGTACTCAGTGCAATACAGATAGGTTATGGTCAGACTGATTTTTTTTTCAGGTGGTCAAAAACAAAAGGTTCTCTAGTGGAAGCCACATCAGGAAATGCTCGTTCTTTGGCTATGTGCATGTGGTACCTTTTTGCTAAGTTTTCTGAGCATATACTGTGTGGAAACTCGTTATTTGAACACGGTGTCTTTTAGACACAGTGCAGCCGCCGAGTTTTCCCAGACAAAGCTCCTTCAGGAAATAGCAGTTATTTTTTTTTCCTGAAGCAGCTCAGCCAGCGATTTTACCATAGTTTTCACGGCAGCTCTGTCACTCTTTTCCCTTATAACTTCATTAGAGTGGGTGCACATAGCCAGTTTCTGTTTTGAAACTTCTGTTAAAAAGACTTCATATGTACACTCTTAAGTTTTTTGAGCGTTTTGAAATTTGGAGCAGGATTTGGAGAGTTTCCACTCAGCTTATGCTCCAAAAACTCCTTCAAAACCTGTGTGCATATCGCCTTTGTGGGAATTTTTTGTTTCCTGAATAGGTTTTACAGAGTTTTTCAGGCGTTTTGAGGCCCTGTGCGCACTCTGCGGATTTGCCATGGATTTTACCGCACATTTGCTGCAGAAAATGTGTCTAACCTTTCTGCAGACATTCCCCAGCAAAACCTATGGGTATAAAAAAAAATGCTGTGTGCACACTGCATTTTTTTTTTTATACCCTCGGAATTTCCGCTGCAGAATTAATGTGCATGTCACTTCTTTTCTGCAGGTACCTGCAGTTTTTGCCATAAATAATGGTAAAAAACCACAGGGACCAATCTGTGGCAAAACCGCGGCAAAAACACGTCAAATCGTGGCAAAACCGCAGGTGCAGTATTCTGCCAGAGGGTACGGATTTTTCTTAAGAAAAGTACATTTTCTAGTGCGCATATAGCCTTAACAAGTTTTTTTTTTGTAAAGGTTTTTTTTTTGCAGTCTTTTGATTGGATAGTACCTAGTTTGAAGTATTTTAGATCAGGAGCCACTTAAAAGAAGTGACATCCATTTTATATTCTCCCACCTAGTGTTTTTGAAAGCCTATATTGATGTTCTAAAGGTATGTGGACATGAAGAGTTTTACTAAATAAAAACTGACTGTAAACATTTGCAGGAGGATTTAGAGAGTTTCTGCTCAGTGTCTGCTTTGAAAACTACACAAAAATCTGTGTGCACATAGCCTAAAACAGGGGTGGGGAACCTCCAGCCTGCTTCTCTGCATCCCGAGACAGATTCTCGGGGACAGCAGTGCTCTTGCGGCAGCCACGTGTTACTTGCAGCAGACCCTTTAAACTCCCACGTGCGCTACGAGCACGTGCATGCAGTGTTCATTACTGAATGCTGCTTGTGCATACAGTGAAGGGTTAGGTTTTCACTCTGGCCAGTGCCAGCGTGCTGAGGTTATACTTTGTGGGTGGGGTTAGCGCGCCTGTCTCACAGTAAAACAGGAGTGGCAGCACCACCCTCTTACTGCTGCATATGCCTCCCATTGCTGTCTTTGCCTCACATTGATGTATATACGCACCAGTGGTGCAGTGCTGTGTGCCCCTCCAGTACTGTGTGTTCCCCTAGTGATGTATGTACCTACCAGTGCTTTCTGTACCCCCAGTACTGTCTGTGGCCCCCAGTACTTTCTGTGCCCTCAGTCATATATATACCCCCAATGATGTCTGTGCCCCACAACCATGTCTATGCCCCCACTGATCTACACCCCCCCATTTCTGTGTTCCCACCCCCTGTGCCTTGTGCCCCCTGTGCTGTATACCCCCCGCAGTGCTTTGTGTCCCTCCAGTGCTGTGTGCCCCCCAGTGATATATATACCCTTCTTTGCTATATGTGCCCCCCTAGTGTTGTATGCCCCCCAGTGCTTTCTGTGCTGCCTGTGCCCACCAGTGTTGGCTGTGCCCTCTTACTGTTGTCTCTGCCCCCCAGAGATGTCTGTGCCCCTTAGTGATGTATGTGCCCCCAGTCATGTATATATTCTCCAGTGATGTCTGTGCCCCACAGATATGAGTATGCCTCCCAGTGATGTCTATGCCTCCCAGTGATGTCTGTACCCCAGTGTTTCTGGTGACATATATTCCTCTAGCGTCTCTTGTGATGTATATCCCCTCCTATGGTTTATATGCCCCCCATCTCCTCCTGTGATGTATATGCCCCTAGCATATCCTGTGATGTATGGATGCCCCAGGCATAGTGGATTCAGTGCTGTGGATAGGACGGATTCTGGCAATATTTTTGCGTTTTTCCCAAGAAGTGGTAACTGCTTAGGTGTGTTTTGAACTCCGAGACACCAGACTTCTAGTATAGGGGAAAGCACAATGTAATTTATTCTGATGGTTACATCTGGTAGGCAAGTTATGTGAGATGAAGGGAAGATGATGAGTTTGGTTTTGTCCACATTGAGCCTTAGGAAGTGGGATGAGGAGGGGGATATGGCTGATAGACACGCCAAGATTCTGAATAGCTGAGAGTTGATATTTTGGCCAGTGAGGTAGATCTGAGTAACATCAGCATATAGGTCATACTGGAAGCCTTGGTACTTTATGAGTTTTCCTAAGCCAAAGGTATAAATGGAGAAAAGTAAGGGTCCCAAGACAGAATCTTCAAGGACACTGATACAGAACGGTTGGTATGAGGTGGTAGTATAGGAATGGGACATGAAAAATGTGAAATGTGCAATTAATGATGTATGAGGAGATTCAGGAGAGGTCAAGGTCTTTTGATGCCAAGGGATGAGCGGATCTGCAGTAGGAGAGAGAGGTAGACTGTGTTGAATGCAGAGCACAGGTCAAGAAGGAGGCATTTGGAGAAATGTCTGTTAGCTTTGGCGTTAAGTCATTCGTAGTTTTGTTTGGGGCAGTTTTAGTGGAGTGGAGGGGACGTATGCCAGATTGTAGGTTGTTGAAGATGCAAGTTGAATCGGGTGGGAGCGAATTTCAATATGGGTATGCTTTTCGAGGAGTTTGGAGGCTGATGGGAGCAGCGATCTGTGACGATAGTTAGATGTAGAGATTAAGGCCAGTCACACTAAACAACTTACCAGCGATCCCAACAATGATACAACCTGATAGGGATCGCTGGTAAGTTGCTAGAAGGTCGCTGGTGAGATGTCACACTAAGCGACGCTCCAGCGATCCCACCAGCAACCTGACCTGGCAGGGATCGCTGGAGCGTCGCTACACGTGGAAGCATGCTGCGCTTGGTAACTAAGGTAAATATCGGGTAACCAACCCGATATTTACCTTGGTTACTAGCACACACCGCTTAGCGCTGGCTCCCTGCACACCTAGCCACAGTACACATCGGGTTAATTACCCGATGTGTACTCTGCTACGTGTGTAGGCAGCAGGGAGCCGGCACTGACAGCATGAGAGCGGCGGATGCTGGTAACGAAGGTAAATATCGGGTAACCAAGGTAAGGGCTTCTTGGTTACCTGCTGGTAACCATGGTAAACAGCGTCCACAGAAGCCGGCTCCTGCTGCCTGCACATTTAGTTGTTGCTCTGTCGCTGTCACACACAGCGATGTGTGCTTCACAGCGGGAGAGCAACAACTAAAAAATGGTCCAGGACATTCAGCAACAACCAGCGACCTCACAGCAGGGGCCAGGTTGTTGCTGGATGTCACACACAGCAACATCGCTAGCAAGTTGTGCCTCAGCAGCGATGTTGCTAGTGATGTTGCTTAGTGTGACGGTACCTTTAGGTTGAGGCATAGCGTCTTTAGGACAGGTGTGATTGTTGAATGTTTGAGAGCACAAAGAAAGATACCAGATGTTAATGATAGATTGAGGAGATGTGTTATGGTGGGATAAGCGTGGCCCCATGGGGGTGAGGTTGGGTTAGGAGGTGAGATGAGGTCAAGTGCACAAATGGTGAGGAGAGTGTCCCTTGTTTTTGGTCAGGATGATCATCGTGGCTTCGACTACAAAGGAAGAATTATTAGCATATTGCAATTAATACAAACATCAATAAAGACTTCTTAAGCTAATAAAAGTATTTTAGGTCATTGGTGATGATATAGTAATGAAGTAGGCGATCTAGAGGTTCATTAAACCTAACTTTGAATGCTGGCTATGAAACTGTTTGATCTCTTCCTGTATTTGAGCAGCAAATTGTAATAAAGGATAACAAAACAATATACATGTCAACATTTCTCTGTAAACTGCTGGTTGATACAAGTATATGAAAAGTAAGCTAAATACAGCAAAGTGTTATTTTAGGTAACAATAGCAGAAATTACAAGGATTCACTCTGGTCAAAGGAATTAACAAAATAAACAAGCTCGCCTCCCATTCATCATTAATTCTTCTTCTATAATAGATTTATTTTTTTGTATTTCAATTCTATTAATTTTGTTACATATGAAAGGATGTATCATAGATCGACCTCGGGACAGGAATGTAGACCCACTGTGTTATTGTATTATTTGGCTTTGAGCTATGCTGGAGGAAGAAGTCTTAAGGGTGCTTTACACGCTGCGACATCGTTAGCGATTGCTAGCCTTGTCAAGCACGATAGCACCCGCACCCGTTGTTCGTGCGACATTTGGTGATCGCTGCCGTAGCGCACATACCTTGTCAGCGACGTCGCTGTTACCACCGAACAATCCCTCCATCAAGTGGGAGGTGCGTTCGGCGTCATAGCGACGTCACTGTGGCGTCACTAAGCGGCCGGCCAATAGAAGCGGAGGGGCGGAGATGAGCGGGACGTAACATCCCGGCCACCTCCTTCCTTCCTCATTGCCGGTGGATTCAGGTAAGGAGATGTTCGTCGTTCCTGCAGTGTCACACATTGCGATATGTGCTGCCGCAGGAACGACGAACAACATCGTACATGCAGCAGCGATATTAAAGAAAAGAGCGACGTGGCAACGATCACCGTT
The DNA here is from genome assembly GCF_048569485.1 of Anomaloglossus baeobatrachus. Lineage (NCBI taxonomy): Eukaryota > Metazoa > Chordata > Amphibia > Anura > Aromobatidae > Anomaloglossus > Anomaloglossus baeobatrachus. The sequence continues at coordinate 718,526,495 of NC_134354.1, forward strand.
TTTGAACGATTTTGCGATCGTTGATCGTCGCTCCTTGGTGTCACATGCTGTGATGTCGCTACCGGCGCCGGATGTGCGTCACTAACGACGTGACCCCGACGATATATCAGTAGCGATGTCGCAGCGTGTAAAGCACCCTTTAGTGTGCCCATACTCCATAGATGACTGAATGACAACTATAAGTGCATCTCAATAAATTAGAATATCATCAAAAAGTTAATGTATTTCAGTAATTCAATGCAAAAAGGAAAACGCATGTATTATATAGAGGCATTACAAACAGAGGGATCTATTTCACGTGTTTATTTCTGTTAATGTTGATGATTATTGGTTACAGCCAATGAAAACCCAGAAATCATTATCTCAGAAAATTAGAATATTATATAGGACAGACTGAAAAAATTATTTTAAACTCAGAAATGTTGGCGCCTATTGAAAAGTCTGTACAGTAAATGCACTCAATACATGGTCGGGGCTACCTTTGCCTGAGTTACTGGATCAATGCGGCGTGACAGGGAGGCGATCAGCCTGTGGCACTGCTGAGGTATTATGGAAGCCCAGGTTGCTTTCAAAGCAGCCTTCAGCTCATCTGTATTGTTAGGTCTGGTGTCTCTCATCTTCCTCTTGACAATACCCCACAGATTCTCTATGGGGTTTAGGTCAGGCGATTTTGCTGGCCAATCAAGCACAGTGATACTGTGGTTACTAAACCAGGTATTGGTACTTTTGGCAGTGTGGACAGGTGCCAAATCCTGCTGGAAAATGCAATATCCATCTCCAAAAAGCTTGTCGGCAGAGGGAAGCATGAAGTGCTCTAAAATTTCCTAATAGACAGCTGCGCTGACTTTGGTGTTGATATAAACTGTGGACCTACACCAGTAGATGACATGGTTCCCCAGACCATCATTGATTGTGGAAACTTCACAGGACCACTGAGCAACAGTCCAGTTCTTTTTCTCCTTGGCCCAGGTAAGACGCTTCTGGCGTTGTCTATTGGTCATGAGTGGCTGGACACGTGGAATGTGATAGTTGTAGCCCATGTCCTGGATACGTCTGTGTGTGGTGGCTCTTGAAGCACTGACTCCAGCAGCAGTCCACACCTTGTGAATGTGCCCCAAATTTTTGAATGGCCTTTTCTTAACATTCCTATTAAGGCTGCAGTTATCCCGATTACTTGTGCACCTTTTTCTACCACACTTTTTCCTTCCACTCAACATTCCATTAATATGCTTGGATACAGCACTCTGTGAACAAGCTAGCTTCTTTAGCAATGACCTTTTGTGGCTTACCCTCCTTGTGGAGTGTGTCAATGACTGCCTTTCGCTCATCAAGTCAGCAGTCTTCCCCATGATTGTGTAGCCTACTGAACCAGACTAAGGGAACATTTTAAATCGTTGGAAGCCTTTCCAGGTGTTTTGTGGTAATTATTCTAATTTTCCAAGATAATGACTTTTGGGTTTTCATTGGCTGTAAGCCATAATCAACAACATTAACAGAAATAAATGTTTGAAATAGATCACTCAATATAATATATGTGTTTCCCTTTTATGTATTGAATTACTGAAATAAATTAACTTTTTGATGATATTCTAATTTATTGAGATGCACTTATATACAGTACCTTGCGAAAGTATTCGTCCCCCCCCCTTGAATTTTTCAACCTTTTCCCAAATTTCAGGCTTCAAACATAAAGATAAAAATTTTAATGTTATGGTGAAGAATCAACAACAAGTGGGACACAATTGTGAAGGTGAATGATATTTATTGCTTATTTTAAACTTTACTAAAAAATAAATAACTGAAAAGTGGGGCGTGCAATATTATTCATCCCCTTTACTTTCAGTGCAGTAAACTCACTCCAGAAGTTCATTGAGCATCTCTGAATGATCCAATGTTGTCCTAAATAACTGATGATGATAAATATAAGCCACCCGTTTGTAATCAAGTCTCCGTATAAATGCACCTGCTCTGTGATAGTCTCAGTGTTCTGTTTAAAGCACAGAGAGCATCATGAAGACCAAGAAACACAACAGGCAGGTCCATGATACTGTTATGGAGACGTTTAAAGCCGGATTTGGTTACAAAAAGATTTCCAAAACTTTAAACATGCCATGAAGCACTGTGCAAGTGATCATATTGAAATGGAAGGAGTATCATATCAATGCAAATCTACCAAGACCCGGCTGTCCATCAAAACTTTCATCTCAAACAAGGAGAAGACTGATCAGAGATGCAGCCAAGAGGCCCATGATCACTCTGGATGAACTGACAACAATCAGTCGTACACTGCACAAATCTGGCCTTTATGGAAGAGTGGCAAGGATAAAGCCATTTCTCAAAGATATCCATAAAAAGTGTTATTTAAAGTTTGCCACAAGCCACCTGGGAGACACACCAAACATGTGGAAGAAGGTGATCTGGTCAGATGAAACCAAAATTTAACTATTTGGGCACAATGCCAAACGATATGTTTGGCGTAAAAGCAACACAGCTCATCACCCTGAACACACCATCCCCACTGTCAAACATGGTGGTGGCAGCATCATGGTTTGGACCTGCTTTTCTTCAGCAGGGACAGGGAAGATGGTTAAAATTGACGGGAAGACGGATGGAGCCAAATACAGGACCATTCTTGAAGAAAACCTGTTGGAGTCTGCAAAAGACCTGAGAGTGGGACGGAGATTTCTCTTCCAACAAGACAATGATCACAAACATAAAGCAAAATCTACAATGGAATGGTTCACAAATAAATGTATCCAGGTGTTAGAATGGCCAAGTCAAAGTCCAGACCTGAATCCAATGGAGAATCTGTGGAAAGAGCTGAAAACTGCTCTTCACAAACGCTCTCCATCCAACCTCACTCAGCTCGAGCTATTTGCAAAGGAAGAATGGGCAAGAATTTCAGTCTCTCGATGTGCAAAACTGATAGACACATACCCCAAGCGACTTGCAGCTGTAATCGCAGCAAAAGGTGGCGCTACAAAGCATTAACTGAAAGGGGACAAATAATATTGCACGCCCCACTTTTCAGTTATTTATTTTTTAAAAAAGTTTAAAATAAGCAATAAATTTCGTTCAACTTTACAACTGTGTTCCACTTGTTGTAGATTCTTCACCATAACATTACAATTTATATCTTTATGTTTTGAAGCCCGAAATGTGGGAAAAGGTTGAAAAATTAAAGTGGGACGAAGCTGCCACCAGGGGGAGCCAGAGCTCTGCAGCAGAAGACACTAAACGGAGCAACGAGAACCAGGAAGTAAATACAGTGTCCTCGTACACTGCCTCACAGCACAGCTGGGAAGCAGAGCTGCGGGGCGTGCGAGGAATAGTCAGGCGAGCCGGGTCAAGCACAGTACGGGCAGCAGGAGGACCGTAGAAAAGAGTAGAAGCGGAGTCAAGGTCAGGCCGAGATCAGTACCAGAGGAAGCAACCGAGTGGGGAGGTAGGAGAGAGGACAGAGGATTGGAGGGACGACCACAGACAAGTGCACGGGGGCACTGGAACAGATGGATCAGGATATCACTCACAGGACCAGCAATCACAGGCAAAGCAGCGCTAATCTTATAGCCAGCGCTGGTTCACTGGAAATGTCAGCTTTTAAGGCATCCAGGCTCCGAAAGTGAGGCCCATTGGACTCAGGATGAAAGGCGGACGAGAAGGACAACTCAATTCCCAACCCCCTGCACAAGGCCCTCCAAATACGAGAAACGAATTGTACCCCCCTGTCAGATACAATATTCAGGGGCAACCCATGTAACCGAACCACCTGGTCGATTAAAATGGTTGGCAAGGGTCGCCGCATTAGGTAGACCCGAGAGGGGAACGAAATGGGCCTGTTTACTAAAGCAATCCACCACCACCCAGAACACAGTCATGCCATTAGAGACAGGAAGGACCGTAATGAAATCCATGGACAAGTGGGTCCATGGCCTTTCAGGAACAGGCAATGGAACCAGTTCACCAGCCGGCCGGTTACGACATACGTTAGCATGAGCACATATAGCACAGGCAGAAACAAATCGAGCCACATCCAAATGAAGAGATGACCACCAAAACAGTCGAGCAACAGCCCTGCGAGTGGCTGTAATGCCTGGGTGGCCACTAAGTACGGACTCATGGAACTCTTGTAGTACTCGTAACCGAAGGTGCAAAGGGACGAACAATTTAGTGTCTGGAGCGGAGAATGGCGCTAAGGACTGGGCTTCCCGAACCTCAGCCTCCAACTCGGATGACAAGGCAGCGACCACCACCCCTCGCTGAAGAATGGACGAAGGAGGCTCTGGACGGGACACTGGGTCCCGCACGTTTTTGGACTCAGGCCGAAAAGTAATGGTAAAATGGAATCTAGAAAAAAAAAAGGGCCCACCTCGCCTGTCGAGGCGTTAGTCTCTTGGCCGACTCGATATACGCAAGATTTTTATGATCAGTGATGACTGTAATATGATGAGTAGCACCCTCCAAAAAATGCCTCCATTCTTCGAATACCAGCTTTACTGCCAATAATTTGCGGTTACTCACATCATAATTCTGCTCAGCCGGAGTGAATTTCTTGGAAAAGAATGCACAAGGTCGCAGATTGGTCAGAGTAGCAGGACCCTGAGAGGGAACTGCTTCCACCCCCACCTCCGAGGCATCCACCTCCACAATAAATGGCGCCTTGAGCTGTACCAGGACCGGGGCGGGCTGTACCAGGACCGGGGCGGACATGAACCGATCCTTCAATTCAAGGAAGGCCTGGACAGCTGTCTGCGACCAGTTCTGCAGATCTGCCCCTTTCCGAGTAAGGTCGGTCAAGGGCTTGGCAATCTGGGAAAATCCTTTAATAAACCTCCGATAATAATTGGCGAAACCCAAAAAGCGTTGTTACGCCTTGATATCCCTGATGATAATGATAGCCTGCACTTTCCCCGGGTCTATCTTAAACCCATCATGAGAAAGGAGTAACCCAAGAAAGGCTATTTCCTGAACAGAAAAAACACATTTTTCAAGCTTGTCAAACAGTTGATTATCACGTAACCTCTGTAATACAGAACGGACACGTGTAATATGCGTCTCCTTTTTGACAGAATAAATCAAAATGTCATCGAGATAGACAACCACGAAATGACCAATAAAATCAGAGAAGACATCATTGATGAAATTTTGAAACACCGCAGAAGCATTTGATAAACCGAAAGGCATCACCAAATTCTCAAATAACCCCTCTGACATAAGAGGGGCCGTTTTCCACTCATCCCCCTTCTCTGATACGAATAAGATTATAGGCCCCCCTAAAATCGGGCTTCGGAGAGTTGGTTGTAGAGATCAGGGATGAGTGAAAGCGGATACGTGTTTTTCACGGTAATCTTGTTCAATTCTTGGAAATCGAGACATGGCCGTAACCCTCCGTCCTTCTTCTTTACAAAAAAGAACCCAGTGGCCACAGGGGAAGAATAAGGACGGATATATCCTCTACGTATATTGTCGGATATGTAAGATTTCACAGCAGCCCTTTCTGGACCCGAGAGGTGATATAAACGGGCTTTGGGCAATTTGGAGTTGGGAATCAAATCGATGGCACAGTCATATGGGTGATAAGGTGGCAAAACCTCGGCCTCTATTTCCGAGAATACATCTCTATAGTCCATCAGGTATTCCGGAAGACCATCAGGCCTTACGGAGAACACAGATATGAATTTTAAACACTTTTTATGACAGGCAGGACTCCATTTGATTAAGGTACGACATTCCCAATCAATAATGGGATTATGCAACATTAACCAAGAATACCCCAACACTAAGTCAGCAGGGAGGTTGTCTATTACAAAACAAGAAATCAGTTCAGAATGCAGAGACCCGATCACCAGAGTAAACCTTTCTGTAGCAAACCGAATGCAGTTTTGAGACAACGGTGTTTTATCAATTGCCAGAAGTTGGATAGGTCCATCTAACCTCACTGTCCCTAACTCTAATCTTTGAACACATCTAGAGTCAATGAAGTTCATAGCGGACCCACAATCAACAAAGGCAGTAGCTGACCAGACCGACTCCTTGACCCGGAGGGCAACATTTAATAGAAACTTATTGGAAGAGAGGAGAGGTACCTGATAGTCTGAGCAACGTCCTCAGCCGTTTCCCAGACTTAGAAGTTTCCCGACAACTGTTTAACGGGGGTGCAAGCTGGGTAGTACTTCCTCCAGTGTCCATGGTGTCCACAATAGAAACACAGTTTGAGATCCCAGCGTCTTCTCCTCTCCTCATCCGGACTGACGGCTCCAACTTCCATGTGCACCGTAGCTGGCAAAGGAGGCGTCCTAGGCAGAGTGGGAGGAATCTCACGCATGGTACCCCTTCTTTCCCGTAATCTATGGTCCATGCAAACTGCCTCCATCATTGCTTCGACCAAGGTACTGGGAGGAGGGTGCAGAGCCAAGGCATCTTTCAGTGAGTCTGAAAGACCTCTACAAAACTAACACCTGAGTACAGAATCATTCCACCGTACCTCAATGGACCACTGCCGAAACTCAGAACAATATTGCTCAGCAGTGTGATTCACCTGAGTGAGATATATAATCCTGTCCTCAGCCACCCGTACTCGGTCTGGTTCATCATATATCACCCCGAGAGAGTTAAAGAAGAGGTCAACTGAATGTCGTTCTGGGGCCGAAAGGGGTAGGGAAAATTCCCAGGCCTGGGGACCCCCTCTAAGTAACGACATAACGATACCCACCTGCTGAGTCTCGCCCCCTGAGAACCGAGGTCGGAGAGTGAAAAGAAGTCGGAAGCTCTCTCTAAATGTCTGGAATAGGTTTTTCTCCCCAGAGAATTTATCGGGGAGCATCACCGTGGGTTTGGGAGTGTTAAGTTGTACATCAGTTTGACTATGACGACCCACATTTTGTAAGGTAGATGCCCGTAAGGTGGCCCTCGCGGAGGCGGAGATCTCACTCTGCAGCATATTATGTGAAGCTACCAGGGTGCGATGCTCTGTAGCCAAATCCTGAACCAACTGAGTGAGGTTGGTCACTTGCTCACACAAAGTAATAAGTGGGTCCATTATAGTATCGCTCAAAAGGCATAGAAAGATCCCACTACCAAGGTAACTGGCATTAAATTCCTATGGGAAAACTAATGCCTATTTGGGGCCGACTATACTGTCAAGATGTCACCAGGGTGAGCCGGAGCTCTGCAGAAGAAGACACTAAACTGAGCAACGAGAACCAGGCAGGGAGTAAATACACAATGTTCTCGTACACTGCCTCATAGCGCAGGTGAGAAGCAGAGCTGCGGGGCGTGCGAGGAATAGTCAGGCGAGCCGGGTAAAGCACATTACGTGCAGAAGGAGGACTGGAGAAAAGAGCAGCTTCTAAGGCATCCAGGTTCCAGAAGTGAGGCCCGGGAGAAGGCTCCGCCCTCTAGCCATGTGGACGGGGAGGCGAACCATGACAATGATATAGTATTCAAGATTTCCTGTTCTTCGAATCTTTTGTTACATTTGGCTCACTGTTGTCCTATATTTCATAGTCCTTTTTCTTTAATACTTCTCAATAATTTCGTTTTCCCCACTCTAGGGATTTAAATATGTAAATCTCCGATCCACCTGCACCTATTACCTGCACAGGTCGGCTTATCAGATGTGCGGAGAAAAATGCGGGCTCATCGCTCGAGCCCGTGTTAAATGGAAAGATACGACATTGGACGTACAGGTATGTCCAAGGTTGTAAAGGGGTTAATATCCCTCAATGAAGATCTCAGATTGTATATGGTATTTACAAGCAAAACATGCAATTATTAATTCTACAAGAGATGCATTTCAAAAAGGATCACGTTCCCAATATCAGAGATCGATATTACACCAGTTGGCTCCACAGTGCGAATTCAGAGTCACGGTCGAGGTGTGTGTCTATAGCAATATATGAATCTTAAGCTCAAACAATTGTTGACTTTAGCTTGGACACGAAGGGTAGCTACCCCATTCTCAAGTTAATATTTTCACAACCTTGTATATATATATTGTAGCAGGGTGGTACATATCAGATCAGGGACAAACTATTGGTTGTCGTTGTTTCTTGAAGGTACTTTGCAGAAGGCATCATAGTAATTGGAGGTGATATTAACTTGTCTGTTAATCCTTCTATGGACACCTCTACAGGAAGGAATGCCGTCCCTCTAGCCAGTTATCTTTCCTGAAACAGAATCTTCAATGTTTACAGATAACTGACATCTGGCGGATTATGAACCCAAAAAGTAGAGATTACACATTTTTGTCAATTCCCCACAATATATAGCCAAATTGATTTCTTTCTACTCAGCCACCACACACTCTCTTGGTAACCCCAACCTTCCATAGGTAGGCCATGATTATGCTCCTATTTTTCTAAATATTATCCCCCCCCTGACAGCCTGGATCACACATGGACATGGAAGCTCAATGATAATATTCTTAAGCACGTTGTTTGTTCCAATGACAGAAAACATTTGCTTGACCTTTTCTTGACCACTCATTCTTCTGCTACCACTTCTTTACCAATGCAATGGAAATCTCTGAAATATATACTCAGAGGTATGTTGATTAAACATGGTACGTGCATTAAGAAATATAAAGCATTTAACGTTTTGGAGCTCCTTAAGCAGAAATGTTATTTTGACTCAGTACATAAAAACAAGATTTCCTCTACAATATTGCCAGATTTAACCCCTTCACCCCTGGGCTATTTTCCATTTTTTTCGTTGTTTGTTTTTCGCTGCTCTTCTTCCGAGAGCCATAACTTTTTTATTTTTCTGTCAATCTTGCCATATGAGGGCTTATTTTTTGTGGGACGAGTTCTACTTTTATATGAAACAATATGTTTTACCGTAAAGTGTACTGGAACACGGCAAAAAAATTCCAAGTGCAAAAAAATTGCAAAAAAGTGCAATTGCATGATTGTTTTTGGGATAGTTTATTCACAGTGTATCGGTGTGATGCCTCAGGTCGGTACGCGTTTGTAGATACTATGCATGTATAAGTTTACTTTTATCTAAGGGGTTAAAAAAAATTCATAAGCTTGTCCCTAAAAGGTGGTGCACTTTTTGCACTATTTTCCATGATCCGTAGCGTTCTCATTTTTTAGGATCTATGGCTCAGTGACAGCTTTTTTTTTGCATCTTGAACTGACTTTTTTAACAGTACCATTTTTCGCAGAAGTGCCGTTTTGATCACCTGTTATTGCATTTTGCGCAAAATTCGCAGCAACCAAAAAATTTAATTTTGGCGTTTGGTAAACGGCACAGCGGTAAAAAAATTCCAATCACATTAATTGATTTTATATTTTGATAGATCGGGCATTTCTGAACGTGGCGATACCAAATACAATATGTGTATATTTTATATAATTTTTTTAACCCTTTAATTTTCAGTGGGGTGAATGGAGGGGTGATTAGAACTTTTAGGTTTTTATTTTTTTATTTTTTAATTCTTTTTTTCTAACTTTTTTTTTTTTTTTACTAGTACCCCTAGGGGGTCATAAGGATCAGCAGTCTGATCACTCAGTCTTTCCTGTAGTTCAGTATGGGGAGATAAGGTATGCACACCAGTGACTATGTAAGGGGAATACATGAAATAGCAGAAACTGCTGTGTGAATACTGACTTGAAAAATCCAATAGCTATATGTAAGAGTGAAAATGTGAAAAATGGAATCTGCATTACTGCCATGAACATATGAATCAAGAGAAATTTAGCTACTGAATTGATCAATGCAATAGAGCCCCAACACTACGCCAAAGTATTTCTCTACGTTGGGGTCCCTAGCTTGTGTGTGTCCTCTCATGCAGTTAAAAAACTTACCGTGTATGGGAAGCTGAGACCCAGGCTATTTATGCGTATGATATGGATTGGCAATAGGTGTGGTTGGGGAGGGTTCACAAACGAAAAACTACTAACAATAAGGAATAACGTTTGGAACACCATTCTAAGTCTGAACTGGGTGCAAAAACCTAAAAAAACATCACTATGGGGAGATAAGGTATGCACACCAGTGACTATGTAAGGGGAATACATGAAATAGCAGAAATTGCTGTGTGAATACTGACTTGAAAAATCCAATAGCTATATGTAAGAGTGAAAATGTGAAAAATGGAATCTGCATTACTGCCATGAACATATGAATCAAGAGAAATTTAGCTACTGAATTGATCAATGCAATAGAGCCCCAACACTACGCCAAAGTATTTCTCTACGTTGGGGTCCCTAGCTTGTGTGTGTCCTCTCATGCAGTTAAAAAACTGCATGAGTTCATGGCAGTAATGCAGATTCCATTTTTCACATTTTCACTCTTACATATAGCTATTGGATTTTTAAAGTCAGTATTCACACAGCAGTTTCTGCTATTTCATATATTCCCCTTACATAGTCACTGGTGTGCACACCTTATCTCCCCATAGTGATGTTTTTTTAGGTTTTTGCACCCAGTTCAGACTTAGAATGGTGTTCCAAACGTTATTCCTTATTGTTAGTAGTTTTTCGTTTGTGAACCCTCCCCAACCACACCTATTGCCAATCCATATCATACGCATAAATAGCCTGGGTCTCAGCTTCCCATACACGGTAAGTTTTTTAACTGCATGAGAGGACACACACAAGCTAGGGACCCCAACGTAGAGAAATACTTTGGCGTAGTGTTGGGGCTCTATTGCATTGATCAATTCAGTAGCTAAATTTCTCTTGATTCATATGTTCATGGCAGTATTGCAGATTTAATTTTTCACATTTTCACTCTTACATATAGCTATTGGATTTTTCAAGTCAGTATTCACACAGCAGTTTCTGCTATTTCATGTATTCCCCTTACATAGTCACTGGTGTGCATACCTTATCTCCCCATAGTGATGTTTTTTTAGGTTTTTGCACCCAGTTCAGACTTAGAATGGTGTTCCAAACGTTATTCCTTATTATTTCTTGTAGTTCAGAGCAGCATTGCTCTGTTGTGTACAAAAGCAGCTCTTCTCTCACACATGGTGCTCTGCCGGCTGTAAGAGAAACTGACTCATGATAGCTACAGGAGTGGTCACATGAGCCTGTGCTACCATGGCAATCATCGGACCTACGTGTTCTGATTGAGCAGGGTGAGTTAATGCTTACCACGGCCTGCTGTGCCCTAGGGTCTGCTTTATTCACATTTGTGTGTCTCCTCACGAACCCAGCTTTACTTCCTTTCTGGGCACTGCTAAATTACTATGTGTGATATAGCAGAGTCTGGCATACCCAGATCTCCTGTGCTATTGCTACTTTTGGGTTTCCTGACAAACCCAGCTCTGCTACATCTCTGAAATTTGCTTCAACATCATAATTAAGCTTCTTGGCATACTCCGCTCTGCTGTGCTGCTGGCTTTTGCTACAACACTAAACTTTATGCCATCTATGTTGTCAAATTTCTGAGCTACTCAGCTATATTACTTCAATGAGACCACTGTGCCATCATCCAGACTGTTTCATCAGTCTTTATAAAGTGAGCTTCCAGTCGCTATTTTCTCCTTTGCTCTAACTGCTCTTCAACCTCCATGGCCTCTGTTGCACTCACCTCGCTGCATAAAGTTCTTCTGCTCATGGGGACCAAGGGCTTCGAGGATCAACCTCACCAGGTAAGACAATGGTGAGAATGGGGTGAAGTCTACATACACAGTGATTTTCTTTGTAGTGTTTTGGGTGGGGACTTTAGGCATCGCGTCTGTAGCATTTTTGTTGTCAAAACGGTCTATCAGTTTTGCAAATGTAAAAAAATGTAAACGCCACCAAAAACGCTTCTGAAAAGCACTTTATAAAATACTTATAATTCACCGTGTTTTTTTTTCCGTCATTAAAAAAACTGAAAATGGTGTGTGAATACATTCTAACTATGGTACAGAGTTGCAAATGCTCATGTCCATTGCAACACTGATTTTGTGCATACATTTCTAAAGGCTGATCAGAGACAGAGCACTCAGTGTATCATGTATTACATGCAGAAGGCGCTCCATGGTATTTCAGCCAAATTCTTTACAACTCATAAATCAAAGTAGCTGTTTGCTAAGGATACAAGTTATATCTTGTCAACATCGTCATTAAGAACCATGTAAACAGGTGTGATTTCAGTGTAACTAGCTGTGAGCCTGGTGCTCATTCATTAGTTTACTAGTACTAATGAACCATATCTATACCCAAGGGGTCTTTCTCAGATTGCCTTCACACGTGTCATTTTTATGTATTTGTTTAAGCCAGTATCAGGAAAAATTGTAAAAGAATTAGCATTATATAAAAAAGATTAATATGATGGTGAATATTAAAGGGTTTCTACCAAATTAATAAGTGATCTATCTCCTAATACGGTAACTTATTGATTGCTGAATTGCCTACTTTGGACACATCATACAGAGGGATAAATTACTGAAGAAGGACATCATGGTCGGAGGAATAGAAGGAACAAGGCAAAGAGGAAGACCAGCAACCCGATGGCTTGATACTATAAAGAAAACAGTGGAGAAGACTCTGGTGGACCTATCTAGGCTTGGACCAGATCGATCTTCCTACAGAGCGTTCATCCATTAAGTCATCATGGCTCGAGGACGAGCTGAAGGGCGTTAAATAAAATTAAAATATTTATTACTGGGATCGAACCATGGAACCCCTACTTCAACAGAAAAATGTACCAACAATGAGCATGTGAACGCACCCTTAGGTTATCTTGTATGTATGTGTCTTATCATCTATGGAATTTCCTAGGTGGTTTTACACTTTTTTTTTCCTGTAAACTCTATGTTGATGGCTTTTCCCAAAAAGCTCTACTTTTGTCTCATCTAATGAGAGAACATTCTTCCAAAACGTTTTAGGCTTTCTCAGGTAAGTTTTGGCAAACTCCAGCCTGGCTTTTTTATGTCTCGGGGTAAGAAATGGGGTCTTCCTGGGTATCCTACCATACAGTCCCTTTTCATTCAGACGCCGACGGATAGTATGGGTTGACTGTTGTACCCTCGGACTGCAGGGCAGCTTGAACTTGTTTGGATGTTAGTCGAGGTTCTTTATCCACCATCCGCACAATCTTGCGTTGAAATCTCTCGTCAATTTTTCTTTTCCTTCCACATCTACAGAGGTTAGCCACAGTGCCATGGGCTTTACACTTCTTGATGACACTGCGCACTGTAGACACAGGAACTTTCAGGTCTTTGGAGATGGACTTGTAGCCTTGAGATTGCTCATGCTTCCTCACAATTTGGATTCTCAAGTCCTCAGACAGTTCTTCGGTCTTCTTTCTTTTCTCCATGCTCAATGTGGTACACAAAAGGACACAGGACAGAGGTTGAGTCAACTTTAAACCATGTCAACTGGCTGCAAGTGTGATTTAGTTATTGCCAACACCTGTTAGGTGCCACAGGTAAGTTACAGGTGCTGTTAATTACACAAATTAGAGAAGCATCACATGATTTTTCACACAGTGCCAATACTTTTGTCCACCCCCTTTTTTATGTTTGGTGTGGAATTATATCCAATTTGGCTTTATAACAATTTATTTTTTTTTCATTGAAGACAAATTAAATGAAGATAATAATCAAAGAATTTGTGATTGCAATCATTTTCAGGAAGAAATGGAGTATTCTCTGACAGAATTGCAGGGGTGCCAATACTTTTGGCCAGCAGTGTATATCATTATAAGAAATCTTCAAATAATGCATTTCTTCAACACATATATCATTTTAATCAGTATTACTTTGCCAGTATGGCCATGTCTGTGCTTAACAAAATTTTGCTGACAGGTTATTTTTAACACTCAGTGTTTGGCTTATAATTATAAGCACTGCACTGAAGCTGGCCGAGGCTTAGGCTACTTTCACACTTGCGTCGTTTGGCATCCGTCACAATGCATTGTGTGATGCATGTGATGGATGCGTTGTAAATAGTGTGCTAATAAAGGCAACGGATTCCTGTGAAATAATATGTTATGTTAGTTTTCTTTAGCCGAGAGAGAGAGCGCCCCCATCATCACCGCACACACACCGGCACTACCGCCCCCATCATCACTGCACACACTCCGGCACTACCGCACCCATCATCACCGTACGCACCAATCATCACCACACACACCCCGGCACTACCGTCCCATCATCACCGCACACACCCGGCACTACCACCCCCATTATCACCGCACACACCCCGGCACTACCACCCCCATCATCACCGCACACACACCGGCACTACCGTCCCCATCATCACTGCACTCACCGGCACTACCTCAGTGACATCCCCGCTCCTCGCGCAATTCACTTCAGTTGCTGCGTGGCGCTGACAGAGAGCGGTGGTGTTCCAAGGCCACTCCTGTCAGCTTCATGTAGCAGAGCTGAAAGTGTCGTGGGACCTCTGTGGATTACGTCGGACCTGGAGGGGTATTTAGGGATTTTAATAAAGTGGTGAAAGACGGTGTATTTTTGTCTTTTATTTCAAATAAAGGATTTTTCAGGTGTATGTGTTTATTTACTTTCACTTAGAGGTTAATCATGGGGGGGTGTCTCATAGACGCCTGCCATGATTAACCTAGGACTTAGTGGCAGCTATGGGCTGCCATTAACTCCTTATTACCCCGATTGCCATTGCACCAGGGCAATTCGAGATGAGCTGGGTAGAGTCCCGGGACTGTCGCATCTAATGGATGTGGCAATTCCGGGCAGCTGCTGGCTGATATTTTTAGGCTGAGGGGCTCCCCATAACGTGGGGCTCCCCATCCTGAGAATACCAGCCTTCAGCCGTGTGGCTTTACCTTGGCTGGTATCAAAATTGGGGGAGACCACACGTCATTTTTTGATAATTATTTATTTTACTGCACGATATAGACCCGCCCACCACGGCTGTGATTGGTTGCAGTGAGACAGCTATCACTCAGCGTGGGGACATGTCTGACTGCAACCAATCATAGGCGATGGTGGGCAGGGGAAGTAGGGAATACGAGATGGATTAATGAGCGGCCGGCATTTTCAAAAGAGGAAAAGCCGCCAGAGCAGTGTGCAGCCGTGCAGCGCCACGCCGGTGATCGGTGAGTATGAGAGAGGGGGTGAGATGGAGAGACCGGCTGACAGAGAGAGATAGAGATCGAGAGAGAGACCGACAGACAGAGAGAGACCGACAGACAGCGAGAGACCAACCGACAGAGAGAGAGAGAGACCAGGAGTGATTTTTAAACGATTTAGAACGTTCTGCTGGACATGCTGAGCATGCTCAGTAGAACTTGATGGAATCCTGTACTGGAATCCAGCACCATAGACATTCATTATGCCTCTTAACGGACCCCAACGAAATCCTGCGGAGTGTGTTTTTTTTTACAGGAACAAAAAACGCTACATTCAGTATTTCTTCCACCCGACGGTCACTGACGGTCACCGACAAAACAACTGATGCGCCGCAGGGCGGAGTCAACGCAAGACCATCCGTTGCAATCCACCCTTAATAGAAGCCTATGAGAAATAAATGGCTTCCTGCAACAGTTACCATAATTCCTCAAGGCAGGGATTGCAACGGATGCCGCACAACGCAAGTGTGAAAGTACCCTTAGAAGGTAAAGGTGTGTTCTAGCAATCCAGGCCAGCTTCAAAGCAATGCTTACAAAATTTGTAGAATAGAACTTCAAGCACAGCTTATGTTCTGCAGTGTAGCAACAGTGGTCGGCTTCCAAGGCAGTAAGCTGTAAATAAAAGTGTTAAGAAGGGCTGTTATTTTTAATAAGCAGTAAATTGAAAAATTACTAGTATTTACATGCACAATATCCATTTATGAAGATGTGGAGCCTTGAAGGTGTGATAAATAGAGAACATAAAGGCAAAGGATCAGGTTAGAACCCAGCTTATATAGTGAAAGGTACTGTGAAATAGTTGAGTGCTTACCTTTTCCAATCAATTATGACGTATTGTGGACAGATGCCTCTACCAACACTCAGATTCCTTAGGAGCTGGTATGCTAACAAAGCCAGGGTTAACTGATAGTCTAGTCTCTTTACCATATATTCATGATTGGACATACAGTTTAGCATTTTTCTACATGGCTTTTCTTTTACTGTGATACACACTCTCCCCTCCCCCCACCAACCAGTCACTAAATTTTCTCCATCGTATGAGATAGTGACTAGTGAAAGGTGGAACCGCACTATATAAGTCCGGATCTGCACAGTTTCAAATGTACCGGACGCAGGACTGGAATTATTAGGGAATTCCGGCTAATGATCCGGATCCGGCACTCGACAAATAAAAAGATAAAGGAAAAATAAAGAGAATAAGAATGAAGTAAGCACTTCATACTCACCGAGTCTCTGGCGTCACTGTAACTGCTTCTTGGCCGCTTATTCACTTCCGGGGCCGCTCATTATCTTCATTGCATATGCACCTCTTTGCCCGCCCACTGGCGTCTGTGATTGGTTGCAGTCAGACGTGCCCCCACGCTGACTGACAGTGTGTCTGATGCTTCCAATCACAGACCCTTTCTGCGGATCACTATCGAGGTTTACAAATAAATAAATACAAAAATTGGCATAGGATCCTCCCAAATTATGATACCCAGCACAGATAAAATACAGAGCATCCATCAATCCAAGTAATTTAACATATCAGGGGAAAAAAATCCCAACAATGTTTTACCATATCCATATGTCCATGAAAACAGGTATAACAAGAGGAGACAAAAGGTGAACTTCAATAGGATAAAAAAATAATATTTTTTATTAGATACACAGTCATCAACAAAAGTTGATGACAGTACAAAACCATTAAAAAAAGCATAGAATATGGATCGGCTATGCAGACAATACAAAACAGAAAAAGTGGTCAGAATTGATTGTAAAGGTACAATATCAAAAAGATGACAGACCTCCTGTAGAGTATAGATAAGCAATCAAGGCTAGCATGCATGTCACGTTGTAGACCGGGGAGCCATAAAGGAAGCACTTCTCAAGCTTCTGCTCTCCTTAGCTGTGTTCCTCACCCAACGTTACTTACTCCAGCTTGACAAATGGCTCTTTTGAATAAAGTTAAAAAGCAAAGGAGCTGTATGACATGAAGGAGAAGGAAGCACTGGGCAAGGAGTACAGCTGGGGAGAGCAGAGGCTTGAGAAGTGCTTCCACATGATGAACGCCCTGTAGACTTATTTGCATACTGATTCAAATGCAGATTTCTTGGTAATACACCAAGAGACTGTCTAGCTAAAGTTATGGTTGGAATTCTCTTCGTAATAGCTAAATGTGTATATGAACAGTTTATAGTTTTGGGGTGAAAAAAGACAGATTTCCTTTAACCCCATGACAACAGATGGCACACTATGTCCCTAATATGTCACCTCCCTGCTCAATTTTTCTGCAGGCTTGCAAGCCTAGCCCACATCTTTCCTGGCAGATGATGGCTGTGATAATCAGCCTTCATCTGCCTCTAACAGCCACAGGGGGAGTGAAGCTCCGCCCACAGCTGTTAAACTGTTGAATGCCGCTGTGACAGAGGCATTTAATGCACGTCAGCAGGGGTGCATCATTCTAACCTCTAATCGGCGCTCCTGCAACACAATTGCAGAACAATTGCAGCGCCTGAACCCCCACGATCGCCATGACTTAAAAATGCCCAAAAAACATGGAAAAATGCATATGAGAAAAACACGCAAACATAATAAAAAAATGCTCATTTTTTTCTGCTGTATTTTTCCTTCCAAAACATCTTTTTTTTATGTGCAGAAAAGAAGCACATAACAAAGCAATGTGAGCACATAGCCTTATACTCGCCGTCCAGTGTCTTCACCTTCTATCGACAAAGCTCCCATCGGTCTCCAGCAGTTTGTGCTCGGCCAGTAGCTCCGGTGACTCATGGAGCGCTGGCCAAGTCTATGAAAGCCTTGTTGTGGCCCTCATAGACTTGTATTGAGCACTTGTGATGTAAAATATGTCTTCTGACCAGGCAGAACTTGTGGTCACAAGATGGCTCCACAGGACTGGAGCGGCACTGATAAAAGGTAAAAACGCCAAAAGGTGAGTATAAGGCGGGCTTTGCACGTTGCGACATCGCAAGCCGCTGCTGCGATGTCGCACGCGATAGTCCCCGCCCCCGTCGCAGGTACGATATCTTGTGATAGCTGGCGTAGCGAAAATTATCGCTACGCCAGCTTCACATGCACTCACCTGCCCTGCGACCGTCGCTCTGGCCGGCGACCCGCCTCCTTCCTAAGGGGGCGGGTCGTGCGGCATCATAGCGACATCACACGGCAGCAGGCCAATAGCGGCGGAGGGGCGGAGATGAGCAGGATGTAAGCATCCCGCCCACCTCCTTCCTTCCGTATGGCCGCCGGCGGCAGGTAAGGGGAAGTTCCTCGCTCCAGCGGCGTAACACACAGCGATGTGTGCTGCCGCAGGAACGTGGAACAGCATCGTACCATCGCTGCAGCAAAATTATGGAAAAGTCGGAGCTTGCAACGATGATACGAAAACGACGCTTTTGCGCTCGTTTATCGTATCATCTAGGATTTACACACTACGACATCGCAAGTGACGCCGGATGTGCGTCACTTTCGATTTGACCCCACCGACATCGCACCTGCGATGTCGTAGTGTGCAAAGCCGCCCTAAGACTGGGGCAGGGACCTTATGTTAAAAGCACCACACCAGCAGTCACAAAGTACCCTGTCTAAATATTTGACAGGTTTCGGAAATAAGCTCATCTGTTTCTATCATTACTAGTACTTTATATAACTGTAATTTGTAATTTCTAGTATTTACTTTGTAATTTCTAGTATTATTATTAGAGATGGTCAAATAGTTAAATATTCGGGTTCAGATTATGTTATCCAAAAACAGTATTATTCCAGTATTCATCACGAATAACAAATATAATATATGTCAATGGGGAACTCAAGCATTTTTCTTTAAGATTTCCTAGCATTATATTTGTTATTCGTGACAAATACTGGAATAGTACTCGGAATTCGGATACCATAATCCGAACCCGAATATTTCACTATTGTCCCATCTCTAATTATTATGTATTTTATGAGATATAACATTGCTTTCTAACTCTTTATATTTCACTTTGTGTTTCGCTATATGATTTCATGCCTTCCTTTTACACTTCTAGCATATATAGTCTACCTATGTTATTCTTATTTTTGGCGTTTGTTCAAATTCTCTCTTTTGCAGATTGATGCCCCTCTTGTTTATATGCTCATGGCTATTTTCAGGCTGCAGCTTGCATTGGCTCTATCTGAGCTGTGTGTGAATATTAAGAGAGCAAACATGGAAATCATCACAGTCATTGTTTACAGTTCTAAACATTTAACATGTGGCTGTGTGGTTGGCTTTGATGGATATGTTGATCCAATGTCAATTATTGTAACAGTACATTAAATTGTTGCATCTAACATGTAGATCTATGTTTTTATTTCTTAAAAAAATAAGAATATAAAATATGCCACACATGGAAATGCTTTAAAGAGAATGCTTAACCTGGATGGGTGCCCACATCCTCTGAAAAGATATACTATGGTACTATGGGAAGGGCAGGATCGGGATCAGAGCTGATAAATGGCATGCTTTGTGTGAACGCGTCACCTCCCCTTAAGATTCCTTAGGGAATGCCAACAAATCACCCATAAGGCTCACACATCACAGATTTATACATTGCGTGCAGACTTTATGATGTTCACCCCACACCCTATTGCTAAGGGCTAAGCCACACGGCGAGAAAAACAGTGCGAGTGGAGTGCGATAAAACATCGCATTCCCCTCGGACCAATTCTAGCCTGTGTGTCAGCACACATGAGCGATTATTTTCTCTGCCCTAATCGGACTGAGAAAACAATCGCAGCATGCTGCGATTGTAATCCGAGACTCTTTCTCTCGCACCCATTCAAGTGAATGGGGCGAGAGAAAAATCGCACTGCACTCGCGGTACACCGGTGTACTGCCAGTGCAATGCGAGAATGTCTATAGCCGGCTACACAGGCGAGAGGGAGAGAAATCCCTCCCTCCCCTCCTGAGTGCCGGCCCGCCCCCCGCAGCTGAGGTCTGCTCGCACGAACGGACCTCAGTTGCAAGGACACACGCATGACACTCGGCTCTGCTGTACTGCCAGCACGAGCCGAGTGTCATGCAAGTGGATCGCAGTAATCCCCGTGTGGCCCCAGCCTTAGGCTCATTCTTGGCTGGAAGATATCCCCATGTATATTCTCCAGTAAGCAAACAATGCCATTAAATAATCAATCATCCAGGCAGAGGTCGGAATTAGCTGAGGGAAAATTAGACAACCATTATATAGAGGGCAGAATTGAAAGAAGAAATTAGATTCAGGATCAGAACCGATTAAGTCAAATTATTGTGCCGAAGTGAGACTAGGATGAAGAACCAAACCAGGGCCACAAGATCAGAATATTGTAAGAAGATCTGACGCTCCCAAGGGGTCAGGGGTTACTTGTCACCAGGCCGCGGTGCTTCTCCTGGAACGCCGCAGCGGCCTTGCCCGGTTCCGTGACCCCGGGTGTCAATAAAAGGCTGGGGATGGGGATGATGGGGATAGTTGTTCATAACGCCACCTGTGGTGTGCAGCCAATTATTAGCCGTCGCTGCGGTACTTCTCTGCTGGGGCAGATGACAACGCAGCTCAGATGGTTCAGCTCTCCACAGTTAGAGCTCGCCCCAGGGAGACAGACTCAGGCGGAACTGTTCAAGGTCTTTTACTCACTGGTCACACACCGCCTTTGGAGCAGCGGGCTACGCTGTGATGGGCCTCAGCCGATCCCAGATACTTCGAAGGTCGTGGCCGGTGGTTCCTTCTGTACATCTCCCTTCAGTGGTTTCCCTCCACCCCAGCTCCTGGGCCGTGGAATGGGTCACGAGTGCCTTCTACACTCCCCGCCAACCCTGGGATCCCCCTTCCTTCCTCAGAATCTGGGCTGAGCCTGCAGCTCCAGACCACGGGCCTCAAACTTTCCGTGTCTTTGCTTGCTTGGCTGTTCTGGAGTCCAACCTGACTTAGACATCGTCTGGTGCTAACTGTTCATAGTGTGTCTGATAGCTCCTCACTTTCCCTCTTGGTGCCCCGCCTCCCGGGTCCCTGAACTAGGGGGCATGAGGTCCAATAACTCATGATGGCCACCTCAGCACCTACCCTAGCCCGGTCCCAGTGACAGAACCCCCATGTTATGTATTGGTTGAGTGTGGTTGTGGTTATTACCGGCGACGACTTCCTCCATATCCGCGATGAATACTTCACTTCGGGTGAGGTGCAGTACCCTGTGGCGCCTGAGGCCGTAGGGGCACCACAGATCTCTAAAGAAAAAGAAAGGAAATGTAATGACCACCACATAAGGATATACAGTGTGTGAAAAAGGTATTGAACACGTCACCAATTTTCTAAGTAAACATATTTCTAAAGGTGCTATAGACATGTATTTACCAACAGATTTACCATTAGATGTCGGTAACAACTAATCCAATCCACAAAGGCAAAGAAATCAAACCATAGCTGTCCATAACTTTATTGATCTGTAATAATGAGAAATGATGCTCAGGTGGGATTTTGGTCCAGTCTTCGATACAAACACTCTTCAAATCCTGGAAAACCTGTGGGTTCCTTTTATGAACACTGAGCTTTAGTTCCTTCCATAAATTTTCTATTGGATTCAGGTCAGGTGATTGGCTCAATAATTCTAGCAGCTTTATTTTCTTTCTCTGAAGCCAGTTGAGAGTTTCCTTGCCTGAGGAATCATTGTCTTGCTGAAATGTTCACCCTTGTTTCATCTCCACTATCCTATTAGATGTCAGCAGATTTTTTTTTGTCAAGAATATTTCTTCACATTTGTCCATTTGTCATTTGTCTTCAATTGTATTTGACTTCAATTATATGAAGTTTGCTAGTGCTATGCTGAAAAACAGCCCCAAACCATGATGTTCCTACCTCCAAACTTACTGTTGGTATGGTGTTTAAGGCCTCCAAACATGGTGTTTATTATGGTATCCAAAGAGTTAAAGTTTGGTCTCATCTGACCAGACTATATTCTCTCAGTATTTCACAGACTTGTCTAAATATTGTTGAGCAATCTTTAAATGCGCTTGAACATGCTTTTTATTCAGCAATAGAGTTTTGCATGGTGAGCATACATACAGGCCATGGAGGTTGAGTTCATTACTTATTGTTTTTTGTTTGTTTTTTTTAAACAATTGTACCTGCTGATTGCAGGTCTTTCTGGGCTCTCCACAGGTGGTACTTGGCTCTTGGACAACTCTTCTGATAATTGTTTTTACTCTTCTGGCTGAAATCGTGTGGGTAGCACCTGGTCATGGGTGGTTTATTGTAGAATAATGTTCTCTCCACTTCCGGTTTATAGCCCCAACAATGCTCACTGGAACCTTCAGTAGTTAAGAAAAATTCTGTAAAAAATGAAATCAGTTAGTTTTGCAACAATAAGGTTGCATAGGTATTGAGATAGCTCCCTAGTTTTACCTGAAAAGATGTTTTTTGTGTGGTACCTTAGTATTAAGACACATTTTTAGATGCCATTTGAACCAGCTGAGAGGCAGGATTACTTTCTAGTTACTGACAGATTTCAGCTGGTGCTATGACTTTCCATGACTTTTTCTACTTTCTTTCTTCATGTGTGCAACACTTTTTCCTTGTGTCATTTCTCATTATTTTACATAACATCTATGGTTTTATTTCTTTGCCTGTGTGAATTGTATGGGTTATTACTGACATCTGGTGTGAAATTCATGTCAATAGCACTTTTAGAAATATGTTTACTTGGTGACGTGTTCAATACTTTTTTCACCCGCTGTATATGATACTCAAAGTGATCATTTTGGACTCAACATCTAGCAGCAGCACAAACTAAGCTCTGTACATGACGTTTTATGGCAGTCCCATAGACAATTAATGGAACAGAGGTTGAACTCTGTGAAGCCCCGTTCTAGGGATTCCGATCCCCATTATAGGTGTCGATGGGGGTCTTGGCAGTTGAACACACAACAATCTGTAAGCTATCTTTTATCCTGATGTTTTTGAGAATAAACCTTTAAAGGGTTGTCCAATCTAAATTCACAAGTCTGCAATCACTCTATGTGGCTGCAGACTTGTCAACCCTCACATCGCACGCACTGTGAACTGTGAGGATTTGCCAGTGTTAGACCCAGGAACGGTAGCCACGTGGCCGCACGTATGTGAGATATGTATCCTCCAGGCCGAAATCTGACAAGATGTGCATGTGATATGAGAGTTCACAAGTCTGCAGTTACATAGAGTGACACCATACTAGTGGATTTAGACCAGATAATCCCTTTAAATATTCAAGGGGATTGCTTGGATATACAGATGTAGCATTTCCTAATATGATGCACACATCACAATTTATATCTCAATGCAGAGAAGCATAACGCTAAACCATAGACCGATAGAGATTTATGGGTTTTCTTATCCATTCTGGACTTGGCCATTAAAGTGTATGGGGATCTGTTATACATGACTGAAAAACAGAAGGTATACTATTTACTTTAGGCTGAGGACACACGGGCATTTAGCATCCGATGTGAGAGCTTTGGATGCGTTATGCTAATGATCCCTGCCTCCCTCTGTGCTGTGAGTGTAAACCGAGTGTCATTATACTGTGATGCGATCCTACGATCGGAGCACAGCTACAGAGGAGAGGGAGGGACTAATCTCCCCATCTCCTCTATTATCAGCTGATGTGTATATTGCACTGCACTCCTGTAATGCGAGTGCAGTGCGATGTTTCTCTCGCACCTGAACACTTGAATGGGTGCAAGTGAAAATGAATCGGATTGTGCCCACAGCATGCTGCGATTGTTTTCTCTGTCCGATTAGGGCTGAGAAAAAAAAATAAGATGTGGGAGCGACCCCATAGAGTAACATGGGTCAGAGTGGAAAGCGTTTTTTTATCGCATTCCACTCGCTCCATTTTACTCGCCGTGTGTCCTAAGCCTAAAGGCTGCTTTACACGCAGGGACATCGCTAGCAATGCACCCGCCCCCGTCGTTTGTGCATCACGGGGAAATCGCTGCCCATGGCACACAAAATCGCTAGCACCCGTCACACGTACTTACCTGCCTAACGATGTCACTTTGGCCGGCAAACTTCCTCTTTTCTAAGGGGGCGGTTTGTGCGGCGTCACAGCGACGTCACACAGCAGGCAACCAATTGAAGCGAAAGGGTGGAGAGCAGCCGAAGGAAAGTCACGCCCACCTCGTTGCCGGAGGACGCAGGTACGGTGTTGTTCGTCATTCCTGGGGTGGCACACGTAGCGATGTGTGCTGCCTCAGGAACGACGAACAACCTGCGTCCAGCACCATCAACAATATTTGGGATTTGAACGGTGTCAACGATCAACGATTAGGTGAGCATTTTTGATCGTTAGCGGTCGCTCGTTCGTGTCACACGCAACGATGTCGCTAACGAGGCCGGATGTGTGTCACGAATCCATGACCCCAAAGACATCTCGTTAGCGATGTTGCGTGTAAAGCCCCCTTAAGGGGTACTTTACACGCTGCGACATCGCTGCCGATATATTGTCGGGGTCACGTCGTTAGTGACGCACATCCAGCGCTGGTAGCGACATCGCAGCGTGTAACACTAATGAGCGACGATCAATGATCACAAAATCGTTCCAAAACGGTGATCGTTGACACGTCGTTCATTTCCTTAATATCACTGCTGCCACCGGTACGATGTTGTTCGTCGTTCCTGTGGCATCACACATCTCTATGTGTGACACCGCGGGAGCGACGAACATCTCCTTACCTGCGTCCACCGGCAATGCGGAAGGAAGGGCGGGATGTTACGTCCCGCTCATCTCCGCCCCTCCGCTTCTATTGGCCGGCCGCTTAGTGACGCCGCAGTGACGTCGCTATGACGCCGAACGCACCTCCCCCTTGAGGGAGGGATAGTTCGGCGGTCACAGCAACGTCGCTGACCAGGTATGTGCGTGTGACGCTGCCGTAGTGATAATGTTCGCAACGGCAGCGATCACACAATATCGCACACACGACAGAGGCGGGTGCTATCGCGCGCAACATCACTAGCAATCACTAGCGATGTCACAGCGTGTAAAGTACCCCTAAGTTTTCCATCTGTGTTTCATCCATTTTTATCTGATCTTTAGGATCAATAGATAAAAAAATCTAGATAGTTTACCTTGGATGCAACAGGGATAATACAAGAGAAAAGGGTGCGTTTTACATGGATGTAAAAATGGACACGGATGTGTGAATGTAGCCTAATTCTTAACCAGTCGTGGTCACTTTTTTGATTAAGAAAAAACAAGTTGCATTACAAACAATGTTACCATGATGCTTAATAAGGTGTTATGTATGAAAAGTTAGTTTTAACGACCCAAAATACATTAGATAGATGTCTGCTGAAAAAAATATCAAAGGCTTTAAATGTTCCTAGAGATACAGTAGGAATCAGAGTTCACAAATTCAAGAAACACAGACTACACTACCTGGACGTAACAGAAGGAAGCTGTTAGCGGCTGCCACCAGATTCCTGAGGAGGCAGCTGGTCGAAAACCCTCGAGTGACTGCAAAAGACCTGAAGCAACACTTTGATGACAGCAGGCTGTGAAGTTTCAGTTTACTAAGTAAGAGGCTCATTAAATGTTGAAGGTCTCTAAGCGCAAACTCCAATGTGTACACATCTATTGACCCAAAAGCACAAGAACAACTTGGCTCCAATAGTTTCGGCATTCTATTCTGTGGAGTGTTGTAACAGAATTGGAACTTTGTGAGCCTATGCATCAGTGGTATGTCTATGGGAAGAATAATAAAGCATACTCTGATGTGAGGAAGCTAAAGCTTTGGCAGCATTGGACCTTCCAACAGGACAATGATCTCAAGTATACCTCAATGCCCACCAAGGCATACAGTCACTTGACTTGAGCCGGAAAGACAACTTTTGGTGAGATTTGTAAAAGGCATTTGCCAGTGGTGTAACTTGAAGCTTGTGGATCAAACAGTACTTCCAAATATTAGAGATTTTTATTAGTAATAGGCTGTTCATAGGGACCCCTTAGGCTCCAGGGCCCAGCTACAGTTACAACCCCTGCACCTATTATAGTTATGCCCGTGGCATTGCAGAATTGATACTTGTGAATATTAGTGAACTGGAGACCATTGCTCTTGGACAACTCTTCTGATAATTGTTTCCACTCTTCTGTCTGAAATCTTGCGCATAGCACCTGGTCGTGGCTGGTTTATGGTGAAATGATGCTCTCTCCACTTCTGGCTTATGGCCCCCCACAGTGCTCACTGAAGCCTTCAATAGTTAAGAAATTCTTTAACTAATGCCACCAGTTAGTTTTGAAACAATAAGATTGTGAAGGTATTGAGACAGGTCCCTGGTTTTACCCATCATGAGATGTTTCTTGTGTGGCACCTTAGTAATGAGGAATGGGCTAAGATTCTTGAGGACCGATGCCAGTAACTGGTGTCTGGCTATGCATCACGTTTGCTGCAGGTTATAACAGCCAAGGGGGTCTATTAAATTCTCTTCATAAAGGGTTTTAATAATTCTTCGACTGCTGTAATCAATAAATGTGCCATTTAGTGATAACTTTATAGAAACCTCATTATATTATATGTTGAGCTATTTAAATTATTTTTGTTTGATTGTCTTGGGGGTTTTTTTTGCAAACAGCAGAAAGTTTATAAATTTTGTTAATAAACCTAATTTGCAATGAAGGTGAATGGTTTTATTTGTAACTGTATATTTTCAGCATAGGTAGAGTTAATAATCCTCCTCTTTATATATACGACAAGAAAGAAGTTACAAACCACCCCAGGTGTTGTAGGTTTGAGCACATATGTGGAATGTGTCGCCGTAAAAAAAAAAATCTGTAAAATGAAGAAGATTAATATTTTCAGGTAACACACAATTCTTATACAATCAGATACGTTCCACTACTTGGCTTTGTTATATCACATCGTGCGATGGCG
This sequence comes from Anomaloglossus baeobatrachus, assembly GCF_048569485.1. Taxonomy (NCBI): domain Eukaryota; kingdom Metazoa; phylum Chordata; class Amphibia; order Anura; family Aromobatidae; genus Anomaloglossus; species Anomaloglossus baeobatrachus. Next base: position 718,553,439 of record NC_134354.1, read on the forward strand.
AGGCTGTTACTCCTCTATATATTAAATAGTAGTAAAAGTTAACAAGTCAGTGAACTACTATTAGTCTGTAATTTGATCGCAACGAAAAGTTGAATCCAGGTGCTTCAGGTTATATTGGGTTATTGCATGAATACGAGGGGGTTGTGGCGTTTGGCATGTGATACCTATGATCTCATTCCGAATACTATGATAATCTTTATTAGCCATCTTCTGCTTTTCTACATTTTTTTTCTACAGAAAAGAAGTAAAGAACAAACAATGTTATTAGAATTTTTACTATCTGCGGTCAAATAAATATTCTAAATTGTTCTCTGGGACACTCCGGTCTCTATGAGATTATATGAGATATAAACAATGAATTTCATTATATGTTGTTAAAATAAAATCCAATATCCAGCAACTACACAATCTGTTAGCAGTGACCTGTGACCGCTGCCCCTCTAGCTGTTGGGACACCACAGCTCCAAGCATGGTCGTTGAGGCTAGTCTTACAGTAGCTAAATAAATAAAGGTTGCGGATCACCACTATAAGGGCTTGTTCACACGTACCATTTTTGCTGCGTTTTTTTTCCCTTCATTCCTATTTTACAATAGCAGCAAAATATTTGAGATTTCTAAAATCTCATTCGCACGGTGCATTTTTTTCCCTTGCATTTTTATTAATTCATTAAACATTTTTGCAGAGTATTTTTGAATACATAAAAAGGGCATCAAAATCTGCATAAAAAATTTGCACAATGTACGTACACATCGATTTTCCTGCTAACACTGTACAAAAAAAGAACTGTGTGAACATACCCTAAGGGGATAAGCACCGGACTGTTGTCTTAGGCTACGTTCACATTGTGTTTTCCCTACGTTCAGAAGCTCCATCGAGCTTTCATCCAAACCCCCGCATAAAGGGATTCGGGCATATATGCCAATGACTATAATGATGCGGATGGAGTCACAGTGTGCTCTGTCGTGCATCATTTTCAGCCATATACTCCTATTGGAGTAAACTACACCTTGCTGCCAGCCTCGCATCGTAATCCTCGGACTGGCCAGTGGCTCTCCTGACCTGAACGTGAGAGCTACATAGAACCACTGTCACACTTGGGTAAGGAGAGCTATTGGCCAGTCTGTGCATTGCAATGCGATCCTCAGACGAATCATACGAACATGTGACTGTGCCCATAGAATGAGGCAAGCAGCAAGATGTAGCTTACTCCAATAGAAATATATAGTTGAAAGTGATGCACAACAAAGCACACTGTGACTCTGCTACTCCAACAAAGTCAGTGTCCCATCAGTGCATATGCCAAAATCTCTTTTTTTGGGGGTTCAGACGTAAGCCCCAATGAAGCCATTGAACTAAGGGCCAAACATGATGTGAACCAAGCCTGAAATGTTTATAGACAATTGAAATAAATTATTTTAATTGACCTAAACTGAACTGAACTTTATGCTAATCACACACACTCAGAGGTAGTTTGCAAATTGTTCTAAATTGACTTACAAAACGTGGTACAGGGCAGTAGGTGGTGCCGGGAATGAGCGATTAAAACACACAACGTTTCGACCCAATACTGGTCTTGTTCACATTGTCACTCAGATATAGAATGCAATGGGTGCTCCCATGCCTGTATCCATTTGTGATAACCAGTGATGGGCACCTTCTAGGTCCTGATTAGTTTAACCCACCAGCGTCTTGTTATGGCAGGGGTCTTATAGTTATATAGCCTTGAAGATGGAGATGGTTAATCTAACGCACCAGCGTCTTGTAATGGCAAGGGTCTTATAGTTGTATAGCCAAGGAGATGGAGATGGTAAATCTAATGCTCCAGTGTATTGTAATGGCAGGGTTTTTATAGATATACAGCCTTGGAGATGGAGATGGTTAATCTGATGCTTGAGTGTCTTGTAATGGCAGGGTACTCTTAGTCATACAGCCTTGGGGATTGAGATCTGTGCTCCCGTGCTTGAATCCTGATAGCTGTGTTGCACACTACCTCTGAGTGTGCAGTGATTAGAATAATTGACTATGTGGGATTTTCATCCCCTCTACCAGCACCTCCACTCTGAGTGCACGCCATACAGAATCTATAAGCTAAACTGAGCTTAAATGGAGGAGTCTGGTAGCCACTTATGTTTCTATCTCTTATATGACCCAAACTAAGGATCACAGCGGACCCGTCTACATTTGCTTTAAGGTACAGGAGGAGGATTGCACACTTGGAAAGTCCTTTTATATATTCCAGAGTGGAGTGCTCTTGCACACTTTCAGCAGACCCAATTTGTATCTATGTATTAAAGTCTATTTACACGGGCTGATTAACGAACATTCATAAGATCACTTGTTCCCGATCACCTACCTGATCAAATTGGTTATGCTGGGAGATATATCATCCTGAACACAGAGGATGTGCTGCCGAAAACATGCATGAAAAATTGAGGCAGAACGATTGTATTCACAATTATTCTCTCACATGTCAGTCCATATGAACAGGTTATTAGACAAGTGCTAATAATCATTGTCACAATTACTATTGGATACCAGGAAACCGGGGTTCCTAAGCTGTCCTGCAAGCTAGGAGGCCGTATGCTATCCTTAATTTCAGGGATACTCTTGATGGTGGAGAGGTCTGAGTCTCCTTCCTGGTCCTACTTCTGACCAGTCCTGATCTAATTCCCCCTCCCTCTCCTCCCAGGGAGGTATGGGACAGAAGTGTGATGAAACAGATAAAAACAGATAAGGGAAAACTAGAAGTCTGTTAAACAGCACACACACACAAAGGTAAAAACAATAAGGTTCAGGAGGAAAAAAAGGAGCAGGTGGAAAGCTACAAAACAACACTGGTAATCTCCACAACCTCACCAAGCACAACTTTTACCAGTAAAGCCCACTTTACATGTGTCGATATGTTGTGCGATCGCATTTGCGATCGCACCCGCCCCCATCGTTTGTGCGATACGGGCAATTTGTTGCCCGTGTCGCACAAACTCTGTAACCCCTGTCACACGTACTTACCTCCCAAACGACCTCACTGTGGGCAGCTCCTGAAGGGGGAGGGACTTCGGCGTCACAACGACGTTACACAGCGGCCGGCCAATAGAAGCGGAGGGGTGGAGATGAGTGGGACGTAAACATCCCGCCCACCTCCTTCCTTCCACAGGTAAGCTGCAGTTCATCGTTCTCGGGGTGTCACATGGAGCGGCATGTGCTGCCTCGGGAACGATGAACAACCGAAGCACAGAAGGACGTTCGATTTTTTTGAAAATGAGCGACGTGTCAACGAGCAACAATAAGGTGAGTATTTTTGCTCGTTCACAGTCGCTCATTTGTGTTACACGCTACGACATGTCAAACGAGGCTGGATGTGAGTCACTAACGACATGACCCCGACGACATATCGTTAGATATATCGTAGCGTGTAAAGCGGCCTTTAGTCTGGGAAACCACACCTCACAGACCAACATAGAATAAACTATAGCTGGCATGGGTGAAACGTTTCGACCAGTATATATAGGAGGGAAGCAGATGTGATTGGTCTCTCCACAACATAAGACCAAAGGAGCATGCAGACCAGCAAAGATTAACTCTTGCTAGTCTGCCTATGAATCAGCACACAGCAGGTTGAGTTCTGAGTCTGCCTGTGTTGATACCAGACTCCAGAGAAACCATCGGGCGGAGTGTCAGAATCTGCAATCTGAACAACATCCAACATCACCATGACAGTCAACAAAGTGTGTGCAAAACTCTGTGTGACAATCCTATTTATAGACGATCAGCGCTCATTTATCGGCTGAAAACAGCCTGTATAAGTAAATTGATCTTTGTAAAGATCCGCCATTGATGGCTGGTGCTTTGTTTCTAGAGAGGGGAGAAGATATACTAGCAGATTCTGTTATCAACAACATTTGATAATATAAGGTTCCTCACAATGTACGCTCTCAAGGCTTACCCAGACTTTTTTCATATTAGCTGAATCTGGGCAGATTTTAACTTCAATGTTAGGGTAAGATGTGCCTAAATTAAGCCTACCTTAAAGCAGACTTCTCACAGTACTACTGATCTAACAGTTCTTCTCATGACTCTGAAGTCCTACAAATATGGGACCATAGGATATATTGGTCACAGTATGACCTTTTATGAGTTCCTGCTGACACACAGCAACATGGAAAACATGGAACATTTTTCAATGGAAAAATAACATTTCTGATCTTGAAATAGCTGGTAACTGACCTGGATTACTAATCTGGGTTTTTTTCGGGGCAATTTATCCAAATTTAAAGGACAACAAGCAATTTTTTTATGGCCAAATTTGAAATTCTTAAAGGGGTGGTTCACTACTCTGCAGTAATGACCACATCCCAGTAAAACTGAAAGGGAAGTCTTTTTGTAAATACTTTGTTTAGTCAATTCAGCCTCTGAGTGGCTCTATTACGGTCTGTTCATCTCCATGAAATGACCCTCCGGCTCCGTGACTTCTGGGATCCGGTGATGTCACATCAACTTCTTGTTGACCTGACATAATCGCGGCCGGTCCCAGTGTTTCTGAGTGACTTGGCTGTGGGTGGAGGTTCACCGCTCATCATTTCGCACGCTCTCTCCTTCACTACAGAGCGCCACAAGCAGGAGCGGTGCTGGGCTGTGATGAGCGGTGAAACTCCACCCACAGCCCCATCACTCAGGAAGACTGGGGCCACCTCGGGGATGTCAGGTCTACAGGATGATATGTGACCTCACTAGACATCAGAGGTCAGGGAGCCCGGGAGGATCACTTTATGGAGATGAGCGGACCGCGATAGCGCCGCTCAGATGCTGAATTGGCAACACAAGGTATTTACAAAAAGCCTTCCGTATCACTTTTATAAACGTGTGGTCACTACTCCAGAGTAATGAACCAACCCTTTAATAAATATTAATGGTTAAATGTGGAATATTGTCAATTATCCCAATATTGTAACAAACTTATTACCATCATTTACTATGAGCAGTGAGATGATGATGATGATGATGATGATGATGATGATGATGACAATAATTTGCTCATTTACCACTAAAATTACAGACACTGGAAAAAAAGTCCTGTTTTTACGAACGTCCCAGGAGTTTCTGGACGGCTTTATGTTACTGACCAGTTAGGCAATATACAATAAAATGACAAATATTCCATTTTAGAAGAAATAACTAAATCAAGGAAATTCTTTTCCAATATTAATAGTGACAGACAGCGCAGCCTTCCCGCCCGCTCCTGTCTTGCTGGAGTAATTTCTCGGCTGCTTGTAGGGAGGCAGTCTTAGCCTTAGGGATTCTCATACATAGTTTGTTGGGTTTTTTTTGACAGAGGTGTTGTGTAGCCCGTACACCGAAATGCCATATATTAGGATTCTAGTATTTCTACATTAGTGTTATCCCGCTTCATTGCCCCCAGTATTCCTGCTGGATTATGCGTGCTGCTCCCTGGACCCTGTTTGCTGCATTTCCCAGGAATGTGCCGACAGTACAGGTAATTAATGGTTAATGTTGTCAGTGCCGTAGTAGAAATGGGACTCACTTTTTTACTTTCTGGCGGTCGCAAAATTCTGCATTCACTACAGGCTTTATAAATGAAGGAATATATGTCTTTGGTTTAATCAAACTGGGGTTCTGTAGCTGCTTTGCAACTACAACTCTCAATATGTAGACTGTGTATTAAGTTGTATGCTGGGAGTTGTAGTTTCTTAACACCCACAGAGCTGCAATGTGTCATTGGGAGTCGGGAGTTATAGTTTCTCAACAGCTGGAGGAGCAGGCGGCACAATGCCGGGCTAAAGTATTGTGGAAATACATAGAATATATGCAGCTCTATTATCTTAATCACGATCACTACTTTCTGTGATGTTCATATTTTATTTTGCATGGATTCGGATGGTAACATGGATTGCATTCATACTTTACATTAGTATTTGTGAATCTCTCCTACTCCAGGTATAAGTACTGTATTACTTTCTGCCTTACCTGGGGACACAATTTTTTGCCATTTAACATATGACGGTGCAATGTGTTACCGGAACTCTAGCGTTACCTTAGAATTTATCCTTGTAGTTAATCACTATATTACTTTACATTTCTGTGAGTTGACTTTTAACCATAAAATTACATTTTGTGCATATTGTAGAAATTATAATTATGGCAATATAGCGTCTTCGCAGAGTTGGACAATACTGTGGCGATTCCAACGGTACTGCCGTCAGAACCAACAATTTTACGCGCATGGTTCCAGAATGGTGGCGTTTAAGTTTACACGAGAAAATAATAAAATTGGACAATTTTCATCCAGAAGAAAAATAATAGATTTTTCATCTGTATTGTCGTCCGTTTTTTTATACATCAGCAGTTATTAAAATGTACATGATCAAATATTTGTACATTAGTTAAAGAAATGAAAACTATCCATAAAAATAAGACGCTATATAGTTGATCCATTTTGGGATCCGATTTTTTTGGGGATGCACCCATAGACTTGAATATATGTACAGAAGAGACTGGAGCATTTTAGGATTTTTTTCATCAAAAAAAAAAAAGAGTTAATCTGAGCAAACTAATTGAATAACATTGGTGCTAGTGTAGCACTCAGACCAAAAATAAGGTACGGGTAAACTTGGCCTTATATAGGAAAGTTAGATTGTGAGATCAACTGGGGACAGGGAAGAATGTAAGTGCCGAGAGATTCTGTACAGAACTCCAGAATATGTCAACTCCAGATAAGTATTATAAAGAAATAAATGTATTGATATCTTACACATTCTAAGTTCTTGTGCAGACAACCATATTTTTGGTCTCGGTGTAACCTGTCAAAAAATCGGATCACACTCGGACCATTGTTATTCATAGCTTCTTAGTGGTGGACGATGAACATAGACTTAAGTCCATCGAGTTCAACCCATGACCTAACATGTTGATCCAGAGGAAGGCAAAAAACACCATGTGACAAAAAGTAAGCACCACATTAGAAGAAAAAATTCCTTCCTGAATTCAATGAAGCAGTACACATGACCTGTGCTGATATCATGCCCATGTGACCAGAAGGTGCGGGGCCTCACCCATCATAGCTGATACCAGGAAGCAACATTATTTTCCTGTTGGCTGAAGCCCCACCCCTTCTGGTCACATGGGTATGACATCAGCATAGATCCTTCTAGTCACAAAGTAAAATGATTCCACAATAGAATTAGCATAAATAACAGGGGAAGGGGATAACTATACATACCTACCCTATGCAACTATGAATACCCACCTGATCAGCAGCTGCTGTCATTCAAGAAGCTGTTCATTTTACAAACTTTAGTTGCTTGTGTTTCAAAACCTACACATCCTAGCTGACAATTAAAGGTATGGATAGAATTAGCCTGATAGTGCCAGTATAGCACTGGCTTTAGGTTATTTAGGAAAATCCTGATGATTGGTGCGCTTTAAATGTGTTTAGAAAAATTACCTTGTATTCATTGAACATTGTCTGAAAAGTGCTAGATTATAAAACCATAAAATAACGAAATTGGGACCAGGAAACACATAAAATCTTTCGATATCAGAGGCAAGGTTCACTTAGTACTATTGTGAAACCCAGTAACAAAAAGGAGACAGTTGCACTCTGTAGTGCTAAGATATGTGGAACAATGAATATTGGAATATAGACTTGTAAGGCAACCTCATTTTGTTCACCTTAGTAGGCAGGAACCAAACAAAAAGAGGTCGCCTTGCCATTGGCTGTTGGGCTCACATAAAACTGGCCAATTTTGTGTGCTAAGTATCTCAACTTTTACATGTTTTTCATAGCAGTAATGCATGCCTATATTCATTGTTCCACATATCTTAGCACTACAAAGTGCAGCTTTCTCTTTTTTGTTACTGAGTTTCATGTTCAGTTTGCACCTGTTCACATTAGAAAGGTAGGATGTACCATCAGTCATTTTCTGTTATTGGGAAACCCAGTCACGGCTAATTTGCAACCCTAATATTAACCCGATCCTAACATCAATTGCCAGTGTATTGAGCGTGCTCATGAGCCTGCACAGTTCCCAGCAGATCCCGGTTTTGTGACACAGCCACCATCTTCCTCTAACAGCAGCAACCATAGATTGCTCTGATCATTTCTCTTTAACTATAGTTTCAGTAGCTATTGTAAAGCAGCTGTCATTCATTGACAGTGACATTTAAATAGCTTGATTGCATGTGCTCTCATCCATTGGCTCTCCGAGCAATTCGGTCATGGCAGCCAGGGGCTTGATGAAGGCTCCTTGGCTGCCATCTTAGTCCTTCTATGAAGTCCAGATCTTTTTTTTCTATATATTGCAGCAAAACAGTAGTATTGCACCTATAAAACAAATCATTGCAGTTTTAAGTCCTATACGGGTACTAAGACGGGCTTTACACGTTGCGACATCGCTACCGATATATCGTCAGGGTCACGTCATTAGTGACGCACATCCGGCGCCGGTAGCGACATCGCAATGTGTAAATCCTAGGTGCGACGATGAACAAGCGCAAAAGCGTAAAAAATCGCTGATCTGTGACACGTCGTTCATTTGCATAATGTCGTTACTGCTGCAGATGCAATGTTG